>NC_045984.1:356449-444635 GCF_010909765.2 Amblyraja radiata | reverse complement strand
ACTGACAGACACAGACACAGGGATAGAGAGAGAGAGAGAGAGGGATAGAGACAGAGAGGGAGACAGAAAGGTAGATAGAGGGAGAGAGAGAAACAAATAAAGAGATGGAGATCAGCCATGATCATATTGAATGGCGGTGCAGGCTCGAAGGGCCGAATGGCCTACTCCTGCACCTAATTTCTATGTTTCTATGTTTCTAATATAATTTGTTTAAGAAGGAACTGCAGATGCTGGAAAATCGAAGTGAACAAAAATGCTGGGGAAACTCAGCGGGTGCAGCAGCATCTATGGAGCGAAGGAAAAAGGCAACGTTTCGGGCCGAAACCCTGCTTCAGAATATAATTCTTCAATATATAATTTGATGTTTCCATGACCAGTTCAATGAAGAGATTGAGAATTACACAAGCGGATTCCTGTAGGGCATAATGCCCTGTATTATTAATGTGTAAATACCTTGACACCAGTAAAGGGTGTTGAACTCTGCTGGCAATCAAACAATTGTCAAGCAAATAATTACATGTTGATTTTCTCGATAACTGTTCACACTTGCTCACCACATCCTTGCCTTACACTGAATGCAAATGTCGAAAACACAAATTTATCTCCAGTCAGTGGTGAAGACTACAAGAATAACTCCACTTCCCGATATCTGAACCCTGACCAGCGTCTCTTAGTTCCTCTCTCTCAGGAAGATATTTGTGCAATGACTGGTGGTGGGGCCCGGGGGGGGGGGGGGGCAGGGGGAAGCGCGGGGGCCCCCTCCCTCCTGTGCGCCCCCAACTCCTCCCCCTCCCCCCCGGGGGCACAGGGGTGGCGAGTGGGGGGGGGACGCAGGGGAGGCACGGGCTCCAGGGACAGGCTCTGTTCCAGTCCGGGGGGGGGGGGGGGCTGTCCCTGGGTGGGACGGGCACTGCCTGCCAGCGACACCTCTCTCTACGCCTGTACAGTGACCGTGGGTTTGCCACCTCAGTGGGGGGCATGAGTCATTGTAAACAGTGAGTCAGTCGGAGCTGGGATAGGGAATCAGTTCCACTCCGGCCACTCTACCTCGTCGCTGCCTCCTGTCCCGAGGTGCAGATGGCTGGGTGATGGAGCCTGGGCGGGCGTGTGACATTAATCACTCAGCTGACAAACTGTGGCCATGATGTGTTTGGTGATAATTAACCAGCAGCACAGAGACTGCAATTACTAAATCGTCATCAATGACTCTGTCAAACTATTCTGCCTGCAGCAGTTACACAAGTCTGGGAATGCTGAGAAAGGAATGAAGTCTAGAGTTTAACGCCCAGCTCTCCTCACAGCCTGTATCCATCCCCACACTATTCCCATGTCACATCCTGGCCGCAGATATGAAGTAATACTGATATTGACACATTGTTATTCATTGGTCTCTGTGTTTATTAACTCACACAGCCCCACCCGATCTGATCTCCAGCTCATCTGATGCAGAGGTCATCTTATTTACAGATCATCATCCTGAATCATCCTTTACCAAACTTAAACTTTAAATTAACATGTATTCTTTCTAATATCCTTCCCAATTAAATTCTTACAAGACATATTTGTTTTCATTTGTGTTCCAATAATTTACAAACCAGGTGCATTACTTCTACAAAACAAATGCAACGTTTTACACTCTCGTCCCCTTAATAACCTCCTTGCTCATAATAAACAATATTATAATAAACAACATCATAATAACAGTATCATAATCTATAACACCAAATCGTCGTATCGCTTGGGAATTCTCCTTTCAAGGTTTGGTCTACCAGTTGGCACAGAAGCATCAGAGTTTGTTGAATCGGTCAAGGTGTTGTCACCCACACACCTTCTCTGCTCACCACCTGCATTGCAGCGTGCTGCCTCTGGAACTCTGGTCACCATCTCAGAAATGTCGTCTGACCCCTCTGAATCGGTGGCTCTTGGTGGATTTTGGGCCACCTTGTTTTGTATGTCCCTGGACATGTACATTTTGTGTCAATACATTCCTCTTGTACATAACACCTTCTGGAGACTTGACTGTCACCATGCTGTCGCTCCTTGATGCAACATTCAGTGCCGGATTTACGTATAAGCTGAACAAGCTATAGCTTAGGGCCCCCACTTTCTAGGGGGCCCCCCAAAAAATTAGAAAAAAACGGGGTGTACATTTCCAAAATTTATGCGCCTTGCACATGCGCACAACCACGGCCAGCACATCATCGACCGCCCTGCGCATGCGCACTGCAACGGCAACTGGTCGACGCTGGGCACTTTCTCTCTCGCTTTGAATTGTGGGAGATTTGGCCGCCATGGCTGTCCGGTCGCTGGGGGCCTCACAAGTAGGACAGCTTAGTCCTTCATCTAAATCCGGCACTGGCAACATTGTATGGCTGGCAGTGGTAAGGAGTGTCTGTCTTACCGCCATCATCTCGCCTCACAAGCACATAATCCCCAGGCATTATTTCAGTGTGCCAGGCTCCTCGTTTCAAGTCAGTATACCATTTTGCCGCACGTTTCCTTTCAGCATCACAGTCTCTCATCTCCTGTCTTCCGTGATCTCTCGCACTTCTGGTTTTTTAGTACGAATTTTCCTTCCAAAACAAAGCTTCTGCTGGACTTTTCCCTGTCGTTGAGTGAGTGAATGCCCGATATACAGCTACGTATGCTAACAGGGCCTCATTCCAGTTTTCCCTTCGGCATGAGCGATTAGTATCCTCTTCCTTATGGACTGGCTTTGTCTCTCTACTTCTCCGTTAGCTTGTGGCCATTTCGGAGTCACCTTGTGATGATGGATGCCTGTGATTCTCATGTATTCTGCAAACGTCTCGGAAACAAACTGCGATCCATTGTCGGAGTACAATATAACAGGCAACCCGTGTCTGGCGAAGATCTCTGCTAATGATTGTACAGTCTTTTCTGCTATAGTTGACTTCATCACTGCATACTTGTAATACCTGCTATAGTAGTCTACCACTACTATATTGATTCAACTGTTGGAAGTCGTCCAAGAAAGTCAACAGCTACGTCAACCCATGGTCCTGTGGGCAACTTTTTATGTCTAATTGGTTCTGGTGGGTGGCTCCTGCTTGTGATTTGATATTCATGACATGTCTTGACAGATTCTTCATCATCTTTCTCACAACCTGGCCACCACACTTTGCTCTGCAAATTCTGTTTAGTACCGATGATGCCACGATGTCCTTCATGCGCTAATTACATGATCCTTGGTCGTAGTGCGTGCGGGATCACCAATCTGTTACCTCTACCTCACTGACAAATTACACAAAATTCATCTTTTATTGGAAGATATGCTTTGTAAGGGCATTGCTCCCATTGCCCAATGTGAATATTCTCTCTGCTATCTTTGAGTTCAGGATGATGTTCTGATTCCCTTTCAACTTATTTCGTTGTCACCGCTGTTCGCGTTGACTGAATTGCAACGAAGCACACAGTTGTCTAATTCCATCTCTAGCGTGGATGTTGCTCTTAGCTGTTCATCCTTCAACACTTTCGACAGCGGGTCCTCGATGTTTGCTTTTCCAGCAATGTGGACTAATTTGTACTTGTACTGTTGGAGTCTCAGCACCCAGTTGGTACATGGCTTAAACCTTGTTGAATAGATCAATTCCAGCGGCTGTGATCTGTAACAAGTTCAAATTAAATGCCGTACAAGTAAGCATGGAAGCTTTCACAAGCCCACACTAGCCCCAGTGCTTCTTCCTCTGTTTGAGAATACCTTCTGTCCATGCTGGTTAAAGATCGACTGGCATATGCTATGATTCTAGATCCATCTGCATGTGTCTGTACCAGCACTGCTCCCAGGCCGACCGCACTAGCATCTGCTATGACTTTTGTTGGTGCAGCTGGGTCATAATATCCAAGGGTTTCTGAACTCATTAGACTCTGTTTCAGTGATTTGAATGTCTGTCTCTGTTCACTACTAAACTGGAACGGTACGTCTTTCATGGTCAAATTTCTCAGTGGATCTGCTAATGTAGCAAAATTAGGAATGAATTATGCACAATAATTGACCAGTCCTAGAAAGCTCCTCATCTCAGTTGCATTCTGAGGTTCACGTGCATCTGCAACAGCTTTCATTTCAGCTTTGGCTGGGTTCAGCCCTTCACTCATGAGTCTGTGTCCAATGAAATCCATCTCAGAGACGCCAAACTTGCACTTGAATTCATTCACGGTGAGCCCTGCTTCTTGAAGTTTAGTCAACACTAGCTTCAACCTCCTGTCATGCTCTTTCCGATACATGGACGATAATGTCGTCTGATATGTTTGCTACTCCTGCTACACCTTGAATCACTCTGTGGATTGCATCTGATAGGCAACTATGATGTTGTGGGAATTACCAGATATATACCACAATGACATGCACCAAAATTATAATACAGTATCTCAACTCTTTTGACACATTGCAATGAATGCAATTTCTATTAGTTCTTTCCACTTCAAACAAAAATGTGGGATTATTCAGCGTATGATCAACCTAGGTGAGACCAACCTAGGTGATCAACCTAGGCGATCGCTTCACACAACACCTCCACTCAGTTCACACTAACCAACCTGATCTCCCGGTGGCTCAACACTTCTACTCCCCTTCCCATTCCGAATCCGACCTTTCTGTCCTGGGCCTCCTCCATTGCCAGAGTGAGGCCCACCGCATATTGGAGGAGCAGCACCTCATATTTGCTTGGGTAGTTTACACCCCAGCGGTATGAACATTGGTTTCTCTAATTTCAGGTAGTCCTTGCTCTCTCCCTCCTTCCCCTCCCATTCCCAGCTCTCCCAAAGCCTACTGTCTCCGCCTCTTCTTTTCTTTTTCATGTCTCCCCTCCCCCCCCCCACTCCCGACATCAATCTGAAGAAGGGTCTCGACCCGAAACATCGTCTATTCCTTCGCTCCATAGATGCTGCCTTACCCGCTGATTTTCTCCAGCATTTTTGTCTACCCATTCATGCAAGTTCTGTTATCCTACTTTCCTCACCCACTCCCTACACAATTGGGGCAATTTTACAGCGACAAGTTAACCTACAAAGCCAATGCGTCTTTGGGATGTGGGAGGAAACCCACACGCTTGCAGGGTTGCAAATTCAACACAGACTGTGCCCGAGGACAGGATCGAACACAGATCTCTGGCGTGTGAGGCAGCAAGTCTACCAGCTGTGTCACCATACTTTGTTTACCAACACAAAAAATTATACGTTGATAACTTTGGTTACTAAAAAAATGAAAATATCCATTTTCAATCTTAAATCTCCGAGTGACGCTATGTCCCCCTTTACAGCTATTGTATGTTTTAATTAGGTTCAAAACTATGGGCCAGTACATTGGCCATAACGTTACTGCCTAAAATTGCCAGAGACCCGGAATTGATCCTGAATATGGGTTCTGTCTGTATAGAGTTTCCTCCTTTTCCCTTTGATCGCATGGGTTTTCTCCGGGTGTTCTTGTTTCCTTCCACATTCCAAAGGTGTGCAGGAACCTATTTCAGACATAACCCAAAACGTTATATTTTCCGTTAGTCCAGATATATATTACACACACACACACACACACACACACACACACACACACACACACACACACACACACACACACACACACACACACACACACACACACACACACACACACATATATATATATATTTATATAGTTATATATTCATATATAAATATACACTGTTTTGTTTTCTCGTTTATAACATTGTTTACAGAGTACTATGTCTATATATTCTGTTGTGCTGCTGCAAGTAAGGATTTCATTGTTCTAACTGGGACGTGAGAGAATAAAACACTCTTGACTCTTGACTTACTCCGCTAATGTGTGGGAAAGAACTAGAGTACGGGTGATCAGTGGTCGGTATGGACTCGGTGGGCCGAAGGGCCTATTTCCACGCTGTATCTTTAAATTAAACTAAAACCACTAAAACCAGAGGGAGTCTAAAGAAGGGTCTCTACCCGAAACATCACCCAATTTCTTCTATACTGAGTTGCTGGCTGCTCCATGGAGTTCCCCCGCCCAATTAAAGCATGGAATAGTCTTCACCCTACCATAGTTACCCAACCAGATGCAACTACATTTAAGGTACCTCTTAATTCCTCAAGAACCCTTTTTTGCTGAAGTCCAAGTCAAGAGTCAAGAGAGTTTTATTGTCATGTGTCCCAGATAGGGCAATGAAATTCGTGCTTGCTGCAGCACAACAGAATATGTGAACATAATACAGAACAGGACATAAAAGTTCAGTGTGTTTATATACCTTAGACCATATATATACACATTAAATAAACAGATAAAATGCAATAGGCTGTTATTGTTCAGCCCTCTACCACCTCCAGTTTAAATTCCATTAAGAATATTTATGGAGGACCAGGAAACCAGAGGCAAGAGTTAATCCAGATCCAGGGTCAGGGAGTGATTCTACGTTGGTTTTCAGCGGTCGTGGCGAGGCGGCGACCACACAGCAATGGCGGCCAGATCTCCCACAAAGCGAGGGGGAAAGTGCCCAGCGCCGACCAGTTGCCCTGGCAGTGCGCATGCGCAGGGTAGCCGATGATGTGCTGGCCGTGGTTCTGCGCATGTGCAAGGCGGGAGGACGTGCTGGCCGTAGCAATGCGCATGTGCAAGGCGGCCTGCCGTGCCGGCGGGTGAGGAGCGAGCAGAGAGCGGAGACCCGGCGGCCCGGACACGGATACGGATGGCGGGCGGAGACGGTGAGAGACAGAGAGAAAGAGAGAGATAGAGAGAAGGGGGCCCGCCCAGAGTTGAACGGCAGGTGTCCTGCCTTGGCCGGAGGCCCCCTAGATTTCGAGGCCCTAGGCTTCAGCCTATGAAACCTAGCGGTAAATCCGGCTCTGTGAGGCCCCCCGAGATCTCGAGGCCCTAAACTTAAATTTATGAAGCCTACGCGTAAATCTGGCCCTGCCCTGCCCCCACCCACTCTCCCCACACTAATCCCTGTCCCCACCCACACTAATCCCTGCCCCCACCCACACTCCCCACACTAATCCCTGCCCCCACCCACTCTAATCCCTGCCCCCACCCTCACTAATCCCTGCCCACACCCACACTCCCCACACTAATCCCTGACCCCACCCTCACTAATCCCTGCCCCCACCCACTCTCCCCACACTAATCCCTGCCCCCACCCACACTCCCCACACTAATCCCTGCCCCCACCCACACTCCCCACACTAATCCCTGCCCCCACCCACACTCCCCACACTAATCCCTGCCCCCATCCACTCTCCCCACACTAATCCCTGCCCCCACCCACACTCCCCACACTAATCCCTGTCCCCACCCACACTAACCCATGGCGGACCAATTGAATAACTACTTTGGTTCCGTCTTCACTAAGGAAGACATAAATAATCTGCCGGAAATAGCAGGGGACCGCGGGTCAAAGGAGTTGGAAGAATTGAGTGAAATCCAGGTTAGCCGGGAAGTGGTGTTGGGTCAATAAAATGGATTAAAGGCCGATAAATCCCCAGGGCCAGATAGGCTGCATCCCAGAGTACTTAAGGAAGTAGCTCCAGAAATAGTGGATGCATTAGTAATAATCTTTCAAAACTCTTTAGATTCTGGAGTAGTTCCTGAGGATTGGCGGGTAGCAAACGTAACCCCACTTTTTAAGAAGGGAGGGAGAGAGAAAACGGGGAATTACAGACCAGTTAGTCTAACATCGGTAGTGGGGAAACTGCTAGAGTCAGTTATTAAAGATGGGATAGCAGCACATTTGGAAAGTGGTGAAATCATTGGACAAAGTCAGCATGGATTTACAAAAGGTAAATCATGTCTGACGAATCTTATAGAATTTTTCGAGGATGTAACTCGTAGCGTGGATAGGGGAGAACCAGTGGATGTGGTGTATCTGGACTTCCAGAAGGCTTTCGACAAGGTCCCACATAAGAGATTAGTTTACAAACTTAAAGCACACGGCATTGGGGGTTCAGTATTGATGTGGATAGAGAACTGGCTGGCAAACAGGAAGCAAAGAGTAGGAGTAAACGGGTCCTTTTCACAATGGCAGGCAGTGACTAGTGGGGTACCGCAAGGCTCAGTGCTGGGACCCCAGCTATTTACAATATATATTAATGATCTGGATGAGGGAATTGAAGGCAATATCTCCAAGTTTGCGGATGACACGAAGCTGGGGGGCAGTGTTAGCTGTGAGGAGGATGCTAGGAGACTGCAAGGTGACTTGGATAGGCTGGGTGAGTGGGCAAATGTTTGGCAGATGCAGTATAATGTGGATAAATGTGAGGTTATCCATTTTGGTGGCAAAAACAGGAAAGCAGACTATTATCTAAATGGTGGCCGACTAGGAAAAGGGGAGATGCAGCGAGACCTGGGTGTCATGGTACACCAGTCATTGAAAGTGGGCATGCAGGTGCAGCAGGCAGTGAAGAAAGCGAATGGTATGTTAGCTTTCATAGCAAAAGGATTTGAGTATAGGAGCAGGGAGGTTCTACTGCAGTTGTACAGGGTCTTGGTGAGACCACACCTGGAGTATTGCGTACAGTTTTGGTCTCCAAATCTGAGGAAAGACATTATTGCCATAGAGGGAGTGCAGAGAAGGTTCACCAGACTGATTCCTGGGATGTCAGGACTGTCTTATGAAGAAAGACTGGATAGACTTGGTTTATACTCTCTAGAATTTAGGAGATTGAGAGGGGATCTTATAGAAACTTACAAAATTGCTCGAACTCCCAAAATTTTCGAATTAGAAATTCAGAAATTCTTGATGAATGTTGGAACAAACATCCTAATACAGAAAAATTAATATCTTATATATATAATATCTTATTAGACAGTGACATTCCTTCGACGGACTTACACAGACAAACATGGGAAAAAGAATTAAATCAAGTAATAACGAAAGATACTTGGGAAGAAAGTTTGCAACACATACATCAGTGTTCACTAAACGCTAGACATTCTCTAATACAATTTAAAGTAATACATAGGTTACATTATTCAAAAACAAATTACATAAAATTTTTCAACATATCTCACCTATATGTGATAAATGTCAACATTTAGAAGCTACATTATCTCATATGTTTGCAAACTGTATAAAAATTAAAAAATTCTGGGTAAATATTTTTAGTATAATATCTAAAGTAACCAGCACACAATTGGACCCAGATCCAAAATTAATAATACTCGGAATATTAGAATTAAATCAAACACTTAGAACAACACAAAGAAACTTTATTGATTATAGTTTAATAACAGGAAAAAAATTAATTCTAAAATTTTGGAAAGGCCCTACGGCCCCCACAATCAAAATGTGGATTATAGAAATGACGGAGACCTTAAACGTGGAAAGAATCAGATTTTCCCTGTTGGACAAACAGGAATTATTCGTTGGAACATGGTCTCCTTTTATTGATTACTTAAAGGGTCAGAATGGTTCAGCACAGGAACCTGACTAGCACGCGGGCTAAAGAATGGATGAAATACTATACTCTGAAATGTACGAATATATCTCGAATGAAGTCTTTTTTATTTTAATAAATTTTTCCATTCTTCTTTAACTATCTTTTTCCTTTTTTTTTTTTTTTTTTTTTTTTGTTTTTTTTTTTTTTTTTATTATATTTCTTTTCTTTCTTTACTTCATCTATCTCTTTAGTTCTATCTAGTTTTAAAAAAAAAAAAGGCAAAAAGTATTGGAGACAATGTAATAATAATTGACAATATTATCAATTTAAAAATGTAAGACTATGTAATGATGTAATGATGTAATTAGGTTATGTACCTATCTCCAATAAAAAATATTTTCAAAAAAAAAAAAAAAAGAAACTTACAAAATTCTTAAGGGGTTGGACAGGCTAGATGCAGGAAGATTGCTCCCGATGTTGGGGAAGTCCAGGACAAGGGGTCACATCTTAAGGATAAGGGGGAAATCCTTTAAAACCGAGATGAGAAGAACTTTTTTCACACAGAGAGTGGTGAATCTCTGGAACTCCCTGCCACAGAGGGTAGTCGAGGCCAGTTCATTGGCTATATTTAAGAGGGAGTTAGATGTGGCCCTTGTGGCTAAGGGGATCAGAGGGTATGGAGAGAAGGCAGGTACGGGATACTGAGTTGGATGATCAGCCATGATCATATTGAATGGCGGTGCAGGCTCGAAGGGCCGAATGGCCTACTCCTGCACCTAATTTCTATGTTTCTATGTTTCTAACCCCTGCCCCCATCCACTCTCCCCACACTAATCCCTGTCCCCACCCTCACTAATCCCTGCCCCCACCCACACTAATCCCTGCCCCCACCCACACTAATCCCTGTCCCCACCCACACTAATCCCTGTCCCCACCCACTCTCCCCACACTAATCCCTGCCCCCACCCACACTCCCCACACTAATCCCTGTCCCCACCCACACTAATCCCTGCCCCCACCCACACTCCCCACACTAATCCCTGTCCCCACCCACACTAACCCCTGTCCCCATCCACTCTCCCCACACTAATCCCTGCCCCCATCCACTCTCCCCACACTAATCCCTGTCCCCACCCTCACTAATCCCTGCCCCCACCCACACTAATCCCTGTCCCCACCCTCACTAATCCCTGCCCCCACCCACACTAATCCCTGCCCCCACCCACACTAATCCCTGCCCCCACCCACACTAATCCCTGCCCCCACCCACACTAATCCCTGTCCCCACCCACACTAACCCCTGCCCCCATCCACTCTCCCCACACTAATCCCTGTCCCCACCCACTCTCCCCACACTAATCCCTGCCCCCACCCACACTAATCCCTGTCCCCACCCACACTAATCCCTGTCCCCACCCACTCTCCCCACACTAATCCCTGTCCCCACCCACACTAATCCCTGCCCCCACCCACACTAATCCCTGTCCCCACCCTCACTAATCCCTGCCCCCACCCACACTAATCCCTGTCCCCACCCACACTAATCCCTGTCCCCACCCACACTAATCCCTGCCCCCACCCACACTAATCCCTGTCCCCACCCTCACTAATCCCTGCCCCCACCCACACTAATCCCTGCCCCCACCCACACTAATCCCTGTCCCCACCCACACTAACCCCTGCCCCCATCCACTCTCCCCACACTAATCCCTGTCCCCACCCACTCTCCCCACACTAATCCCTGCCCCCACCCACACTAATCCCTGTCCCCACCCACACTAATCCCTGTCCCCACCCACTCTCCCCACACTAATCCCTGTCCCCACCCACACTAATCCCTGTCCCCACCCACACTAATCCCTGCCCCCACCCTCACTAATCCCTGCCCCCACCCACACTCCCCACAGCCCCATGTCGGCCCATGGCTCCATGGCACTGTGCTCTCTGTGCATGAGGGCTGCTGGGACCAGGGTATCATGATCTTGATTTGCCTAAACACACAAAACTGCTCTAGTGATCTGAGAAACTGCTGAAATGAAGGTCAGAATGGTCAGACGATGAGTTAGTGTCGCGTAACTTCCTGATGCAGTATGTGGACCATTAACTGAGACGGAAGTGCAGTGAGAGGGGGAGAAACAGAGGGGAGAGGGGTGTGGGGGAAGGGGAGAGGGGGGAGAGAGGAGGAGAGAGGAAGAGGATGAGAGAGAGAGGGGGAGAGGGAGAGGGGGTGAGAGGGGAGAGAGGGGAGAGAGAGAGAGAGAGAGAGAGAGAAAGAGGGGAAGCGAAAGGGGAGAGAGAGGGGGAGAGAAAGGGGAAGAGATGGGGAGGGAGAGAGAAAGGGGAAGAGAGAGGGGGAGGGAGAGAGGGGGAGAGAGAGCAAATGGTTGAAGGGGGAGGGGAATAATAGGGAGAGATAAAGAAGAGGAGGGGGAGATAGAAGAGAGGGAGGGAGGTTGGGGGCTGGGAGATGGGGAAATGAGAGCAGAAAGTAAGGTAGATGTGGAAGTGGAGAGTGAAAGAGGCAGTGTTCGAGGGAGAGAGAGAGATAAGATAGAGAGGGGAGAGAAGGAGGGGAGAGAGGGAGGAGACAGACAAGTTGAAGAGGGGGCAGTGAGAGGGGGAGATAAGGTAAGAGAGGGAGGGGAGGGGTGAATGAAAGGGGAAGAGAGGAGGGAGAGAGAAGTGAGGGAGGTTCCTGTAGCCCCATCTAGTGGTGGGTTAGCGGAATGCGAACCCTCGCTATTGGCTGGTATCATCACATGATGTGTTTTTGCGGGCTTTCGTTCCTTAGTTGTTTGAACTCCACCCGTGTAACAGGAGCTTTAATATATTTGGCGAATACTTCTTTTGTTCGTCGTTTACAAATAAAGATTTGTTTTACACAACCTGCCCGTTTCGCCAAAGTGGTGACCTCGCCGATCCGATCATGAATTCGGATCCCGACCATGTATGCCGCCGAAAACCTTGACGCCCAGTCCGCGTAGCAAAGCGCTGTGGCCCTGAACCTGCCTGTTTTCTGGGCAGTGCAGCCTCAAGTGTGGTTCACCCATATTGAGGCCTAGTTGGAACTCCGCAACATCGTCACGGATGCCACTCGCTACTTTTACGTGATTGGGGCGCTCAGTCAAGAGACAGCCACCCGATTGTTGCCGTACCTGCAGAATCCGCCCGCGTATGGGAAATACGAGGGCCTCAAGGAGCTGCTGCTCCACACTTTCGGGCTCAGTCGCCGTGATCGCGCCGCCAGCCTTCTGCATATGGACGGCCTCGGCGATCGCAGGCCGTCCGCGCGGATGAGCGAAATGCTCGCTCTGATGGACGGCAACCAGACCTGCCTGCTTTTCGAACAGGCTTTCCTGGAGCAGATGCCCGACCACATCCGCCTGCTCCTCGCTGGTTCGGATTTCACCGACCCCCTGAAGGCCGACGAACTGTGGCTCGCCAAGCAGCAGGACAGTGTATCCATCAACCGGGTGTCCGCACCCTCGCACCAGCAGCCGCGCAGAGACGTCCAGCCCTCCGCTGCTATCGCCCCTTACCAGGGTAAGTGCCAGTGGTGCTACTACCACCAACGCTGGGGTGCAGAGGCTCGCCGATGCCATGCTCCATGCTCGTGTCTGGGAAATGCCTCGGCCGATCGTCAGTAGAGGCTATCGCGGTCGCCCAGAATCATCGCCTCTACGTCCGGGACCGCCGTTCCAAGTTTCGCTTCCTCGTTGACTCTGGGGCTGTGCTGAGCATCCTCCCTTCGACTGGACTCCATACCCATGCTGGTAAGCGTGGCCCCGTCCTGAACGCCATCAACAGTCACCCCATTCGCACTTACGGCACGCGGACTCTGTCCCTTGTTCTCAACTCCCGCCCGTACTCATGGACTCCCCACCGTCGCGGACGTTTCCCAGCCGTTACTGGCGCCAATTTCCTGCGGGCCTTCTCGTTAATGGTGGCTGTGCAGGGCCGGCACTCATGCCTCCAGAGTCCCCACGGCCCCGCAGCCCGCAGACCCTTCCAGCCCGCAGACCCTTCCAGCCCGCAGCCCACGCACCCTTCCAGCCCGCAGCCCGCGCACCCTTCCAGCCCGCAGACCCTTCCAGCCCGCAGCCCACGCACCCTTCCAGCCCGCAGCCCACGCACCCTTCCAGCCCGCAGCCCGCGCACCCTTCCAGCCCGCAGACCCTTCCAGCCCGCAGCCCACGCACCCTTCCAGCCCGCAGCCCACGCACCCTTCCAGCCCGCAGCCCGCGCACCCTTCCAGCCCGCAGCCCACGCACCCTTCCAGCCCGCAGCCCACGCACCCTTCCAGCCCGCAGCCCACGCACCCTTCCAGCCCGCGCACCCTTCCAGCCCGCAGCCCACGCACCCTTCCAGCCCGCAGCCCACGCACCCTTCCAGCCCACACACCCTTCCAGCCCGCGCACCCTTCCAGCCCGCGCACCCTTCCAGCCCGCAGCCCACGCACCCTTCCAGCCCGCGCACCCTTCCAGCCCGCAGACCCTTCCAGCCCGCAGACCCTTCCAGCCCGCAGCCCACGCACCCTTCCAGCCCGCGCACCCTTCCAGCCCGCAGCCCGCGCACCCTTCCAGCCCGCAGCCCACGCACCCTTCCAGCCCGCAGCCCACGCACCCTTCCAGCCCGCAGCCCACGCACCCTTCCAGCCCGCGCACCCTTCCAGCCCGCGCACCCTTCCAGCCCGCAGCCCACGCACCCTTCCAGCCCGCAGCCCGCGCACCCTTCCAGCCCGCGCACCCTTCCAGCCCGCAGCCCGCGCACCCTTCCAGCCCGCAGCCCGCGCACCCTTCCAGCCCGCAGCCCGCGCACCCTTCCAGCCCGCAGACCCTTCCAGCCTGAAGGGTTGCTGATGGGGATGGCCCGTATACCTCCCTGCTCGCTGACTTCCTGGAGCTTCTGACCCCCCCATTTTCACTTAAGCATGGTGTGGTCCATCACATCCCTACCACCGGTCCCCCACTGCATGCACGGGCACTTGGATATTGATAGCCCGGTGGCGGTGGTGGCACAACCCCGGCATAGAGGTCATCCTTTGGTCGTGTCAGTTGCACCTATTGTGCCTGTCTCCCCTGCAGCTGTAACATTTTCTGGCTCTGTTCCGCCAGTTCCACCTGTACCGCCGGCTGTGCCCCTCGTTTCCACTCGGTCCGGTCCCCTCATTCGGCCTCCCGCTAGGTTCCTTACCTCTGGTTCTGGGGGGGGGGGGGGGGGGGGCCGGTAGCAGCACCTAGTGGTGGCTTGGGGAAGTGCGAACCTTCGCTTTTGACTGGCGCCATCACGTGATCGCGGGTGTGTTTTCGCATGCTTTTATTCCTCAATCGACAGAGCTCCTCCCGTGTAACAAGAGCTATTATATATTTGGATGACTCAGCACGCAGTTAGCGTATACTCAACCTGCCTGTCTTGCCAAAGTAGATACAAAATGCTGGAGTAACTCAGCGGGACAGGCAGCATCGCTGGAGAAAAAGAATGGGTGACGTTTCGGGTCGAGATCCTTCTTCAGAGGAGAGTGAGGGTGGTTGGGGGAGGGAGAGGAGGGAGGGTGAGGGGGAGTGAGAGGGTAGAAAGAAAGAGAGATGAGGAAGGGGGGAGTGAAAGGGGCTGAGAGAGAGATGAAGAGGGGTTTAATGAGGGAGGGTGAAGGAGGGAGTGAGTGAGGGAGGGAGAGAGGGGGATGGGGAGGGAGAGGGAGAGAGGGAGAGAGGGGGATAGAGGGAAAGAGGGAGAGAGGGAGAGGGAGAGAGGGGGAGAGGGGGAGAGGGGGAGAGGGGAGAGGGGAGAGGGGGAGAGGGGAGAGGGGGAGAGAGGGGAGAGGGGGAGAGGAGGGGAGAGGAGGGGGAGAGAGAGGGAGAGGGGGAGAGAGAGAGAGAGAGGGAGAGGGAGAGAGAGAGTTCCGTACGACCAGCGTTCACGGAGGGCCTCCAGAGTTCCCGTGAACACCTCTCCAGGGACATAGGCCCGGTGTGACCATCGACTGCCCACTGCCTGGACCCAGGGATGGCCATCTTAGCCAGGCCCAGGAGCAAACCGACAGGGGGATCGCACCCTCCCGATCGACCCTGCCCACTCCCTGTCTTGTGCCCAAAATACAAAATGCAACCAGAACTTGAGGAGCAGCCCCTTCAGATATTCATACAAGGGCTGCAGCCTCTCACAACCCATATACACGTGGAACACAGTCTCTTCCTCACCGCAGAAGTGACAGAGAAACATAAAGCATAGAAAATAGGTGCAGGAGGAAGCCATTCACCCCTTCGAGCCATTCATTGTGATCATGGCTGATCGTCCCCTATCAATAACCCGTGCCTGTCTTCTCCCCATATCCCTTGACTCCACTAGCCTCTAGAGCACTATCTAACTCTCTCTTAAACCCATCCAGTGACTTGGCCTCCACTGCCCTCTGTGACAGGGAATTCCATAAATTCATAACTCTCTGGGTGAAAAAGTTTTTTCTCATCTCAGTCTTAAATGACCTCCCATTTATTCTAAGACTGTGGCCCCTGGTTCTGGACTCGCCCTTGGACTAGAAGGGCCGAGATGGCCTGTTTCCGTGCTGTAATTGTTATATGGTTATATGGTTATAACATTGGGAACATTTTTCCTGCATCTAACTTGTACCTTTTATAATTTTATATGTTTCTATAAGATCCCCCCTCTTCCTTCTAAACTCCAGTGAATACAAGCCTAATCTTTTCAATCTTTCCTCCTATGACAGTCCTGCCATCCCAGGGATCAATCTCGTGAACCTACGCTGCACTGCTTCAATCACAAGGATGTCCTTCCACAAATTAGGAGACCAAAACTGTACACAATACTCCAGATGTGGTCTCACCAGAGCCCTATACAACCTCAGAAGAACCTCTTTACTCCTATACTGATAGAGAGACCTCCTCTAGGGACCGCTCCCACTGTCAGGTGGCAACACCACGTGTCCAGACGGAAGACAAGGGCAAGGAAGTGCAGAGTGTAAAGGAGCAACCTGTACAGTAAACGTCTCTCCACGTCACGGATTGGCACGCTGAGCATTTAGGAAAGGCAGCTCTTGTTGTGTCAGGCCGGCTCACGGGAAAGATTCCGGGCTTTGGTCCAATGAGCAAGAAATGCCCAAGATCTTGGCCTCCACCGCTGTCTGGCAATGAATCCTACAGATTCACCACCCTCTGACTAAAGACATTTCTCATCTACTTTCTAAAGGTATATCCATTTATTTGGAATAATGTGTTTATTGTTGGTCACCCTCTTATAGGAAAGATATCATTAAGCTGGAAAGAATGCAGAGAATATTTATGGGGATGTTGGCAGGACTATATAGAGAGGTAGGAGTGCAGGAAGATGAGGGGTGATCTTTTAGAGGTGTTTAGTTTACCTTTTGTTACATGTGAAAAGCTGTTCATTTATGTGGAGTGAAAAGCTGTTTGTTCCACGCTACCCAGTCAGCTAAAAGGCTACACATGGTTACAATCCTGCTGTCCACAGGATGCAGAAACAGGATCAAGGGAATCATGTTTACTGCAAGATAGTACGATTCAAAGTAGTCCATGGGTCGATGGGAGGTCAGGACCACTTGACGGTTCAGTTATCTGATAGCTGGGAATCTGGAGGAGTGCATTTTCAAACTAGTCTGATGGGAGAAGGGAGAAGGCTGGGATGAGACTGGTCCTTGATTATGTTGGCGGCCTAGCTGAGGCAGCGTGAAGTGGAGATTAAGTCAGTGAAAAGGAGGTTGGTTTGTATGATGGTTTGGGCTATGTCTACACCTCTCTATAACTTCTTGCAGTCTTGGATGGAGCTGTTCCCAAACCATGCCGTGGTGCATCTGGTGCATAAGATGCATCTGTAGAAGCTGGTGAGAGTTGTTGGGGACATGTCAAACATCCTGAGCCTTCTATGGAAGTTGGTGTGCTTTGATGTGGTTGGTCCAGGACAAATTGCTGGTGAGATCTATAGCTAAGAACGAAGCTTTTGACCATCTCTACTACAGTGCCATTAATATATTCTTGTGTAATACATGCTTGTGTGTACCACATTCAATTTGCTCTTGAGGTTCCCAGTGTCCTCAGATATATCTGATCAGCCCTGAAACATTTGCCTATTTCACTTTAATTTATCATTCGTTTCAAGAGAATCTCACTTCCTGCACAAACACAGAACTAACTATTTCTTCACAGTCCAGATAAATATTCTTCCTCATTTAGCTCCAAAGAACTTTGGTCACTCTGTATTTGGAGTATTGCGTGCAGTACTGGCCGCCCCATAAAAGGAAGGATGTTAAGTCTTGGAGAGGGTTTGGAGGAAGTTAGAGTCATAGAATGATACAGAGTGGAAACTTGCCCACACTGGCCAACATGTCCCAGCTGCACTAGTATATATGTGTATTTGTGAGTCAGACACATGGCATCACCGTGTCAACACTGCCTGCCCTGACTAAAATTATAAAATGGTAATTATTAAATATAAATAGTAAAGGTACGGGTGAATTATGCTTACATTAAGAGATCGATCTCCAAGGTAGGAATAATTCTCCGTGCCTTTCATCCGCAGTACATTTAACACGCGGAGGTATGTGCTATTCACATGCCGTCGACGCTGCTTCAAGCCATCAGTGGCAACAGTCTATAAAGGCAGCTGAAATTCTGCCTTTACACAGTGGACTGCATGCATGTGATACGCAGCAGCCTACTGTGCATGCGCAGCGCAAGTTTCTTCTAAAAGCCAACTGACAGCTCACTGGGGTGAGAACAATCTGCGCATGCGCGGTTTTCAAGATTTTTTAAAGCCGACTGACCAAAGGTACTGGCTGCCTACCGTGACTAATTACTCACGAGACATGCCTGTTGTGAGTACATGTATATATGCACACACTTAACTTTTTTCTCTCTCTCGTTTACTACATTGTTTACAGAGTACTATGTTTACATATTCTGTTGTGCTGCTGCAAGTATGAATTTCATTATTCTATCTGGGACACATGACAATAAATCCTTGATTCTTCCTGCAGCTTAGACCCTCGAGTCCTGGCAACATCCTTGTAAACCTTCTCTGTACCCTTTCCAGCTTGACAACATCTTTCCTATAACATGGAGCCCAGAACTGAACACAATTCTCTAAATACGGCCGCACCTTATACGGCCTAATCTTATACAAATGCAACATGACCTCACAACTTCTATATTCAATACTCTGACTGATGAAGGCCAATGTGCCGAATGCCTTTTGACTACCCTATCTACCTGCTACTCCACCTTCAAGGAACCAAGATCCCTCTGCCCTACAACACTACTCCGAGATGGTCAGAACAAGTGGAATCAAAGGGTATGGGGAGAAGGCAGGCAGGCACGGGTTATTGATTGGGGATGATCAGCCATGATCGCAATGAATGGTGCTGCTGGCTCGAAGGGCCGAATGGCCTCCTCCTGCACCTATTGTCTATGTTTCTCTGTTTCTATGTAACCATTTCTCCCAGGTTGGATGAATCCCACACTAGAGGGCACAGCTATAATGTGAGAGGGGGATAGTTTCAAGGAGAGTTTTGTTTTACACAGAGGGTGGTGGGGGCCTAGAACGCTCTGCCAGGGGTGGTGGTGTGGAGGCAGGTACCATTGTGGCATTTAAGAGGCTTTTATGGAAGTGCAGGGAATGCAGCGAAATGGAAGACATGCAGGCAGATGAGATTAGTTTGGTTAGGCATGATGTTCGGCACAAACATTGTGGGCGGTAGGGCCTGTTCCTGTTCTGTGCTCCTCTATGTTCTATTTACATAATGTTTGGTGAATTTAAGTCTGAGCCACAACGGTTAACAATAATATCATTACTTTTAGACACAAAAAGCTGGAGTAACTCAGTGGGTCAGCCAGCATCTCTGAAGAAAAGGAATAGGTGACGTTTCGGGTCGAAGCCCTTTTACAATCCTTGCATTAGTATTTACAGGCTGCAAATTAAGATTGATCTAATATTACTCTGTATGACGGCTGGGGGGTTATGGCTGGGGGGGGGGGGGCACAGAGACAGGGAGAGGTGTGGGGGCTGGAGGGGATGGGGTCACTGACACAGGGTATCGGGTTCACAGGCCAGAGGGGAAGGGGTTATAGAGACTGAGAAAGGCGTAGGGGTGAGAGGGGAAAGCGTTACAGAGAGAGGGGAGGAGTTGGGGACAGAGGAGAGAAAAGGTGATGTTTTTAAATCCTTTTTTTAAACACTTTTAAAATCCTTGCATTAGAATTTACAGGCTGATCTAATATTACTCTGTACGAGGGCTTTGGGGGGATGGGGAGTCACAGAGACAGGGAGAGGGTGTGGAGGCTGGACAAGAAAGGGTCAAACAGATGGTGAAGGGTGCAGGGGTCAAAGAGAAAGGGAGGGGGAATATTGAGAGGGGAAGAGGTCACACAGATGGGGAGGGGTTACACTGACTGTGCTTCCTTGCTCCTCCAGTGATTTCTCTCTCCTCCCTCCCTGTCTCTCTCTGCTCCCTTCTCTTTCACCCCCTGCCTCCCCCCAATCTTCTTCCCCCTCTCTTACCCCTCCATATCTCTCTCCCTCAGTCTTTCCCCCTCTCTTTCTTTCCCCTCTGCCCTTACTCTCTCCACACTCGCTCTCTCTTATCCCCTCCCCTCTCTCATCACCTGCCCCCTTTCTCTTTCCCACTCCCACTCCCTTCCCCCTCTCCCACCACTTCCCCTCTCTCCCACCCCATCCCCTCTCTCACCCCCTTCCCCTTCTCACCCCCTTCCCCCTCTCACCCCCTTCTCCCTCTCTCCCACCCCTTCCCCCTCTCTCCCACCCCCAGGGCCTTGCCCACACTCACCCTGGGCCATTCCCTCTCGCTGAGGATGGGCTGAGGAGCATGGGCCATCACTGCCCATCCCATCAGGCCACAGAATGCACAGACACACAGCAGTGGGAAAGTCCCAGGCTCTGCTCCCATCTTATGGGCCTGGGCTCCCAAGCAAGGCCCGGGCTTTACTCTCGGCTTACGGACCTGGACTCCCAGGAAAGTCCCAAGTTCTGTTCCCCCTACAGGCCTGGGTTCCCAGGAAAGGCCCAGGCTCTGCTCTCGGCCTATGTACCTGGGCTCCAAGGAAAAGGCCAGGCTTGCTCCCTCCACAGGCCTGGGTTCCCAGGAAAAGTGCAGGCTCTGCTCTGTTCTGCTCCCTCTGGAGAACTGGGTTCCTGGGAAAGTCCCAGGTTCTTCTCAAGGCCTACGGGCCTGGGCTCACAGGAAAGGCCCAGACTCTGCTCCATCTACAGGTCTGGGCTCCCTGGAAAGGCATTAACTGATCTGCCAGGTTTAGCCAACATTTCCTTCTATTTATCATCACTATCTTGCTTTTGACACTAATGTCAATTGATGTAAATGACTTGCTTGAGGAGATCTGTGCACAGTGATAGCAGAGCCATTCTCTCTTTGCGGATATCTGTGTTCACAGATAAACATCTTTGTACATATACTTCCTTTCTTTCCAGTTTGTGTTGACTGGTTTTCTGCCACTCATCCTTGAAGCAGTATCCTGGACCTCCTCAGCTGCAAGAGCACCAGTGTTTTACTGAAATGACTACATGAAGCCAACTACAATTCAAAAATTGTCACCATTTAAGGTACAGTGATATGCAAATTATCATACAGCCATACGAAATACTAAAGCAACAAGACACACAACTACATAAACATCCACCACAGCGGATTCCCCACAATCCTCACTTTGATGGAAGGCAGTAAAGTCCAAGTCCAATTGTCATTATATTTAACACCCTTTTGAATTTAACATCAAATTGATTGATGATTGTAAATCGAGTCAAAGGCCAATATTACATTTTTGCAGCATAGCCAATAATTTTGAGAAAGAAGAAATCTTTTGTGGAACTATAATCCCCCTGAAGCTGCCACATGCAGGGAGATTTGGGGTTAGTTATTGAATTGTTTTTCTTTACATTCTTTACATTCTTCATAACTGACATTCAAAAACCCATGGACCCACCTGAAATTGAAGGTGTGGGATCATTGACACTTTAAAATGATCCTTCAATCTTGCTGCTCCAAAACAATGAAGTTTAGTTTAGTTTAGCGATACAGTAACAAACAGTCCCATCGGCCCAGCGATTCTGTGCTGACCAACGATCACCTCTACACTAGTTCTACCCCACACGCAGGCCAATTTACAGAGGCCAATTAAGTAAGTAAGTTTTATTTATATAGCACGTTTGAAGTCAACTTGCATTGACACCAAAGTGCTTTACATAAATTAAATAATAAGTTCCATTACAAACCATAGAAAAAGGTTAAAAAAAATGAATAAAATGGACATAACACATTATAGAGTTCAACACAAACGTCCCCCCCACAGCAGAATCAAAACATTTCCACTGTGGGGAAAGGCACCAGAAAGTTAAGTCCTCTTCCTCTGTGAAACACCCGAGGTCGGGGCCCATTTGTGGCCGTGCAGCCAGTCCGATGATTTTCAGGGCCCTCTTGCCGTGAAGATGGAACTTCGGCATCGGGTGAAACATTCCTCAGCGGCTTGGATTAACAGTCAAACCTATACGTCTTTGGAGTTTAGTTTAAAGATACAGTGCAGAAACAGGCCCTTCGGCCCATTGAGTCCGTGCCGAAGCAAAATGCCAAAGGGGAAGAAAGATTCAAAGGGTAGTAAGAGGCGACCGTGGCTGACAAGGGAAGTCAAGGACAGTATAAAAATAAAACAGATGACGTATGCCATAGCAAATATGTGCGGGAATACGTGGAGAAAAGATGAGGTACAAAGGTAAGCTAGCCTTGAATATAAAGGAGGATAGGAAAAGCTTCTTTAGGTATGTGAAGAGGAAAAAAATAGTTAAGACAAAGTTGGACCCTTGAAGACAGAAACAGGTGAATTTATTATGGGGAACAAGGAAATGGCAGATGAGTTGAACAGGTACTTTGGCTATGTCTTCACTAAGGAGGACACAAACAATCTCCCAGATGTATTAGGGGACAGAGGACCTAGGGTGAAGGTAGAACTGAAGGAAATTCACATTAGTAAGGAAATGGTGTTGGGTAGACTGATGGGACTGAAGGCTGATAAATCCCCAGGGCCTGATGGACTGCATCCCAAGGTACTTAAGGAGGTGGCTGTAGAAATCATGGATGCATAGGTGATCATTCTCCAATGTTCTATAGATTCTGGATCAGTTCCTGTGGATTGGAGGGTAGCTAATGTTATCCCACCTTTTCAGAAAAGAGGGAGAGAGAAAGCAGAGAATTATAGACCAGTTAGCCTGACATCGGTGGTGGGGATGATGCTGGAGTCAATTATAAAAGATGACTTTGTTCTTTCTACGTTTCTAAATAACGGTACATTGGATAGATGTAACAGGATCGGTCCGAGTCAGCATGGATTTACGAAGGTGAATTCATGCTTTACTAATCTTCTGGAATTTTTTAGGTTGTAACAAGTAAAATGGACAAGGGAGAGCCAGTGTACCTGGACTTTCAGAAAGCATTTGATAAGGTCCTACATAGGAGATTAGTGGGCAAAATTAGAGCACATGGTATTGGGCGTAGGGTACTGACATGGATGGAAAATTGGTTGGCATACAGGAAACAAAGAGTTGGGATAAACGGGTCCCTTTCAGAATGGCAGGCAGTGACTAGTGGGGTACTGCAAGGCTCGTTGCTGGGATCGCAACTATTTACAATATACATTAATGATTTAGACGAAGAAATTAAAAGTAACATTAGCAAATTTGCAGATGACACAAAGTTGGGTGGCAGTGTAAACTGTGAGGAGGATGCTATGAGGGTGCAGGGTGACTTGGACAGGTTGGGTGAGTGGGCAGATGCAGTATAATGTGGATAATGTGAGGTTATATACTTTAGTGGCAAGAACAGGAAGGCAAATTATTATCTGAGTGGATAAGGTAAAGAAAAGGGGAAGTACAACGTGACCTGGGTGCCTACTACATCAGTCACTGAAAGGAAGCATGCAAAATACAGCAGGTAGTGAAGAAAGCTAATGGCATGTTGGCATTCATAACAAGAGGAGTTGAGAAAAAGAGCAAAATGGTCCTTCTGTAGTTTCACAATGCCCTGGTGAGACCACGCCTGGAGTATTGTGTGTAGTTTTGCTCTCCTAATTTGAGGGGAGAGCAGTGGTTAATTCCTGGGATGGCGGGACTGTCATATGATGAAAGAATGGAGCGACTGGGTTTGTATTCACTGGAATTTAGAAGGTTGAGAATCTTATAGAAACATATAAAATTATTAAGGGATTGGACATGATAGATGCAGGAAACTTGTTCGCGATGTTGGGGGAGTTCAGAACCAGGGGCCACAGTTTAAGAATAAGGGGTAGGCCATTTAGAAATGAGATGAGGAAAAACATTTTCACCCAAAGAGTTGTGAATTTGTGGAATTCTCTGCCAAAGTTTCCCAATCCTCTGGCTTCCCGCTCATCTTTGCTATGTTATACTTCTTCTCTTTTATTTTTATACTTTCCTTGACTTTCCTTGTCAGCCTCGGTTGCCTCTTACTACCATTAGAATCTTTCCTCCTCTTTGGAATGAAACGATCCTGCACCTTCTGTATTATTCCCAGAAATACCTGCCATTGTTGTTCCACTGTCATCCCTGCTAGGGTCACTTTCCAGTCTACTTTGGCCAGCTCCTCCAATTTCATTCCTCACCAACAGAGCTACCCCACCCCCTCTGCCCACCTGTCTGTCTTTTCGATAGGACGTATACCCCTTCATATTCAGTTCCCAGCCCTGGCCCTCTTGCAGCCATGTCTCTGTAATTCCCACAACATCATACTTGCCAATTTCTAACTGAGCCTCAAGCTCATTCAGCTCTTTCTTATTATACTTTGCGCATTCATACATAATACTTTTAATCCATTACTCCCCTCACCTTTCACATTGATTCCTATTTCACTTGGCCATGCTCTTCTATCCCTTCCTGAGCTTTCTACCCGTTTATTCTGGTGTCTTTCTTAACTTTTCTTATATTCTCTTTCCCTTTAACTCCATCTTGAAAGCTTCCGTTTGTCTCCTCCCCCCCACTATTTAGTTTAAACCACCTGTATAGCAGTGGTAAACCTGCCTGCCAGAATGCTGGTCCCCCACCTGTTAAGGTGCAACCCGTCCTTTTTAGACAATAGACAATAGGTGCAGGAGTAGGCCATTCAGCCCTTCGAGCCAGCACTGCCATTCAATATGATCATGGCTGATCATCCCCAATCAGTACCCCATTCCTGCCTTCTCCCTATATCCCCTGACTCCGCTATTTTTAAGAGCCCTATCTAGCTCTCTCTGGAAAACACCCAGATAACCTGCCTCCACCGCCTTCTGAGGCAGAGAACTCCACAGACTCACCACTCTCTGTGAGAAAAAGTGTTTCCTTTTCTCCGTTCTAAATGGCTTACTCCTTATTCTTAAACTGTTGCCCCTGGTTCTGGACTCCGCCCAACATCCAGAACATGTTTCCTGCCTCTAGCGTGTCCAAACCCTTAACAATCTTATATGTTTCAATGAGATCTCCTCTCATCCTTCTAAACTCCAGAGTGTACAAGCCCAGCTGCTCCATTCTCTCTGCATATGACAGTCCCGCCATCCCGAGAATTAACCTTGTAAACCTACGCTGCACTCCCTCAATAGCAAGAATGCCCTTCCTCAAATTAATTTGTGCCATTCACCCTCCCCCAAAACAGATCCCTGTGGTCTAAGAATCTAAATCCCTGCTCCCCGCACCAGTTCCTCAGCCACACATTCAGATCCCCTATCTCGCTGTTCCTGCCTACACCAGCACAAGGAACTGGAAGCAAACCGGAGATAACCACCCTGGATGTCCTGCTTTTCAGCCTTCTTCCAAGCGCTCTAAAGTCACGCTGCAGAATGTATTTCCTCTTCTTCCCGACGTCATTTGTGCTGACATGCACTACTACATCCGGCTGCTCACCTTCACCCTTGTGGATGCTCTGCAATCGGTCCGTGACATCCTGGATCCTGGCACCAGCAAGGCAACACACCATCCTTGAATCCCACCTGTTGCCACAGAAACCCCTGTCTGTACCTCTCACAATCGAATCCCTGACTACCATGGCTCTGCCTGACGTCTGTCTCTTCGGCTTTGCATCAGCACCACGTTTTGACTCGCACACCTGTCCGCCGCCCACTCAGGCTGGCAGTGTCTTCTGTCCCAACAACTTCCAAGAGGGTGAACCTGTTTTCAAGAGGTACATCCCCCGGGGTCTCCAGTACTCCAAGCTTCCTTCCCTTCCTCATCCTCACCCACCTTCTATCTTCCAGTATCTTCGGTGTAACAATCTCACTGTAGGACCTGTCCAGGAAACTCTCGTTTTCCCAGATGATCCTGAGTTATCCACTTGCTTCTCCAGTGCCCCAACACGGTCCTTCAGGAGCTGAACCTGGACACACTTTCCACAGTTGTAGCAGCCAGAAGGCACCATGATCTCGGAGGAACCGATGATCTCGTAGAAAACCCATGCGGTCACAGGGTGAATGTAAAACTCCGTACTGACAGCACCATAGTCAGGATCGGACCAGTAGTCAGGATCTCCGGGGCTGCAAGCGCTGTAAGGCAGCAACTCTACCGCTGCACCGCCGTGCCCCCATAGTCAGGATGGAAACCGGGTCTCTGGTGTGACAAGGCAACAACTGTGCTCATTTTTCTCCTTTCAGCGTGAATGTGCAGGGAAATGGAAGCAAAGCTGAAGAAGGGTCCTGACCTAAAACTTCACCTATCCATGTTCTTGTGAGATTCTGCCTGAGCTACTCCAGCATGGTCTGTCTGAAACATCACCTGTCCAGCAAACCAGCAGATTCCATTTCCATCCAGGAAACTCAGTAGTTGATCAACGTCCTCCAGGAAATTCCAAATGCCTGATCCATGTTAACTTAATCATTTGTAAAATAATCTGACAAATCACACAGTTGCACATCCAATCGCTGTGACATTTTTGACAAGTAATTGAGAAAAAATTGGCCAGACCTTTCACCTCTGAGCCAAGCACAGAGCACATTGTGACCATCAGCCACTGTAGCTTTCATCCAGTGACAAAGCTTTATTGTCAGGTGTACCAAGTAGAGTGAAATACAATTGTAACACACATCTCAGCAAGACTATCACAGTACATCATTTCATCCAGCAGTCATCATCAGATAAGGTTTTGTATGTGCGACGTCATGTCTCACAAATCTGATACCGTATTTTGAAGACGTGTCCAAAAAAGTTGATGAGGGCAGAGCTGTAGATGTTGTGTACATGGACTTCAACAAGGTTCCGCATGGTATGCTGCTCTGGAAGGTTAGATCGCATGGGATCCAAGGAGAGATAGCTGAATGGATAGAAAATTGGCTCCATGGAAGGAAGCAGGGTGATGGTTGAAGGTTGCTTCTCAGAATGGATGCCTGTGACTAATGGTGTGCCTCAGGGTTCAGTGCTGGGCCCGTGACTGTTTGTCATCTACATCAATGACTGGATGAGAACATACTGGGCAAGATTTTCAAGTTTGCAGATGATACAAAATGGATGGACAAAAATGCTGGAGAAACTCAGTGGGTGAGGAGTGGTGTGAAGGAAATAGGCGACGTTTAGGGTCGAGACCCTTCGTCAGACTGATGTGAGCATGGGGGGGGGGGGGGGGGGGGGGGGGGGGCGGAAGAAGAAAGGAAGAGGTGGAGACAGTGGGCTGTGGGAGAGCTGGGAAGGGGAGGGGAAAGAAGGAGAAAGCAAGGACTACCTGAAATTGGAGAAGTCAATGTTCATACTTCTTCTTGAGAGTGTAAACTGCCCAAGCGGAATATGAGGTGCTGCTCCTCCAGTTTATGGTGGGACTCACTCTAGCCATAGAGGAGGCCCAGGACAGGAAGGTCGGATTTGGAATGGGAGGGGGAGTTGAAGTGCTGGGCCACTGGGAGATCAGGTTAGTTAGTGCGAACCGAGTGGAGGTGTTGGGCGAAGCGATCGCCAAGCTTACGCTTGGTCTCACCGATTTAGAGCAGCTGACATCTAGAGCAGCGGATGCAGTAGATGAAGTTGGAGGAGGTGCAGGTGAACCTCTGCCTCACTTGGAAAGACTGCTTGGGTCCTTGGATGGAGTCAAGGGGGAAGAGTTGCGCAAAGCTGTCGCCAAGCCTATGCATGAATGAAAGAAAAAGTTTATTGGCCAAGTATTCACATACAATTTGCCTTGATGCTCTGTCCACAAGTGACAACATAACATACTGTGACAGTTAAGAATAATACTTAAAACATTGATAATAAATCATTATTGATATAAGGGGGAGGTGCAGCGAGACCTGGGTGTCCTTGTACACCGGTCACTAAAAGTTGGCATGCAGGTACAGCAGGCAGTGAAGAAAGCTAATGGAATGTTGGCCTTCATAACAAGAGGATTTCAGTATAGGAGTAAAGAAGTTCTTCTGTAGTTGTATACGGCTCTGGTGAGTCCACATCTGGAGTATTGTGTACAGTTTTGGTCTCCTAATTTGAGGAAGGACATTCTTGTAATTGAGGCAGTGCAGCGTAGGTTCACGAGATTGATCCCTGGGATGGTGGGACTGTCATATGAGGAAAGATTGAAAAGACTAGGCTTGTATTGACTTGAGTTTAGAAGGATGATGCGGATCTTATAGAAACTTTTATGAGGTGCTTATATAGCAAGATATCTTTACCGCAAATATCATCCAGGAGACGCAGGTGACCAAGCAGGCCCTGAACGAGATCGAGAGCCGCCACACGGAAATCCTTCGCCTCGAGAAGAGCATCCGCGAACTGCACGACATGTTTATGTATCTGGCTCTGGAAGTAGAGGCTCAGGGCGAGTTGATCAACAATATCGACAACGCAGTCGGATCGAATTATGTCAAAAAGGCGGCTCAAGCAGCTACCAGTCGGAGAAACAGTCTGAAGAAGAAGGTTTGCCTGATCACCTGCGTCTCCATATTGCTTTTGATCATCATCGCCATTAATGTCGCCGTTGCCACGACATCTTGACCTTGGCCCATCGACGTATGGCCCCTGCACCCCCCTCCATCAACCCACGGCCGGGAGCTGAGTCTTAAGATGGAGAGATCCACCTCCAGTTTAAATTCCATTTGGAATGTTTTGGAGGACCAAGAAACCAAGAACCAAGAAACTTGTAAAAGGACTGGTCAAGCTAGATGCAGGAAAAATGTTCCGAATGTTGGGCGAGTCCTGAACCAGGGGCCACAGACTTAGAATGAAGGGGAGGCCATTTAAGACTGAGGTGAGAAAAAAACCTATTCACCCAGAGAGTTGTGAATTTGTGGAATTCCCTGCCACAGAGGGCAGTGGAGGCCAAATCACTGGATGGATTTAAGAGGGAGTTAGATAGAGCTCTCGGGGCTGGTGGAATCAAGGGATATGGGGAGAAGGCAGGCACGGGTTATTGATTGGGGACGATGAGCCATGATCACAATGAATGCCGGTGCTGGCTCGAAGGGCTGAATGGCCTCCTCCTGCAACTATTTTCTATGTTTCAAACATGTTGAATGTTATGCTGACTTTGTCCAATGATTTCAGCACATTTGAAAAGTGGTGAAATCATTGGACAAAGTCAGCATGGATTTACGAAAGGTAAATCATGTCTGACGAATCTTATAGAAATTTTCGAGGATGTAACTAGTAGAGTGGATAGGGGAGAACCAGTGGATGTGTTATATCTGGACTTTCAGAAGGCTTTCGACAAGGTCCCACATAAAAGATTAGTATACAAACTTAAAGCACACGGTATTGGGGGTTCAGTATTGATGTGGATAGAGAATGGCTGGCAAACAGGAAGCAAAGAGTTGGAGTAAACGGGTCCTTTTCAGAATGGCAGACAGTGACTAGTGGGGTACCGCAAGGCTCAGTGCTGGGACCCCAGCTATTTACAATATATATTAATGATTTGGACGAGGGAATTGAATGCAACATCTCCAAGTTTGCGGATGACACTAAGCTGGGGGGCAGTGTTAGCTGTGAGGCGGATGCTAGGAGGCTGCAAGGTGACTTGGATAGGCTGGGTGAGAGGGCAAATGCATGGCAGATGCAGTATAATGTGGATAAATATGAGGTTATCCACTTTGGTGCAAGGAAAGCAAACTATTATCTAAATGGTGGCCGATTAGGAAAAGGGGAGATGAAACGAGACCTGGGTGTTATGGTACACCAGTCATTGAAAGTAGGCATGCAGGTGCAGCAGGCAGTGAAGAAAGCGAATGGTATGTTTGCATTCATAGAAAAAGGATTTGAGTATAGGAGCAGGGAGGTTCTACTGCAGTTGTACAGGATCTTGGTGAGACCACACCTGGAGTATTGCGTACAGTTTTGGTCTCCAAATCTGAGGAAGGACATTATTGCCATAGAGGGAGTGCAGAGAAGGTTCACCAGACTGATTCCTGGGATGTCTGGACTTTCATATGAAGAAAGACTGGATAGACTCGGATTGTACTCGCTAGAATTTAGGAGATTGAGGGGGGATCTTATAGAAACTTACAAATTTCTTAAGGGGTTGGACAGTTTAGATGCAGGAAGATTGTTCCCGATGTTGGGGAAGTCCAGGACAAGGGCTCACAGCTTAAGGATAGAGGGGAAATCCTTTAGGACCGAGATGAGAAAAACATTTTTCACACAGAGAGTGGTGAATCTCTGGAACTCTCTGCCACAGAAGGTAGTTGAGGCCAGTTCATTGGCTATATTTAAGAGGGAGTTAGATGTGGCCCTTGTGGCTAAAAGGATCAGGGGGTATGGAGAGAAGGCAGGTACGGGATACTGAGTTGGATGATCAGCCATGATCATATTGAATGGCGGTGCAGGCTCGAAGGGCCGAATGGCCTACTCCTGCACCTATTTTCTATGTTCTATGTTTCTATGTGAATTAAATAAAATACCACAGCAAAAGGAGGCTACAAATTTTGGGTTATTGAGCTTCTACTCGTGGAGATTTTTTTTTTTTATGTACAAGATACAAGATACATTTATTTGTCACATGTATGAATTGGTCCAGTGAAATGTGCGGTCGCCATACAGCCATACGAATAATAAAGAACACAGAACACTATAGTCTTTAACACAGACATCCCCATACAGTGCGATCAAAGTTGCCCACTGAGGGAAGGCTCCAAAATTCAGTCATCTTCCTCTGTTTTCCTCCCATGGTCGGGGGGCTCCCGAACCCCGCGCTGTCGTCGCTACGGGCAGCCCAATGTTCAGGCCCGCTCGCCGGGTTGATGGAAGTCCGACATCGGGACTGGAGGACATTCTCAGTGGCTTTGACATCCGAATCGGCCACCTCCTGCCAGAGTCCGCGGCTCACGAAGTCCACAGGCCGCGCTGGGCGGAGATTCAATGCTGGCGGCCCTCGGCAAAGGATCCCCGGTGTCCGCGATGTTGAAGACAGTGCCCGCCGCGCTGGAAGTTCTTCAAACCACAGCTCCGATGTTGAAGCTTCAGGCCCAACACTCTGGAGCTTCAACGGCGATCCAGGTAAGGCATCGCCCTGCTCCGCGATGACTCCAGTGCTGCGCCATCGCTGCTGAAGCTCTGGTCCGGTCCCCGGCAGGAAAGGCCGCTCCAATCCACGTGGTAGGCCACGAGGAGGGGAGCGAGGGCACGACTCGGAGACTCGGAAATGTCTGGCTGTAGTAGCTTTGATAGTCCGGAGTCGCCTTCCAGAGAGAAGTGATTCAAAGAGTTTGTGGCCAGGGTGAAAGGGGTCAGAGATGATGTTACCCGCTTGCTTCCTGGCCCTTGCAGTGTACAGTTCGTCAATGGAGGGAAGGTTGCAGCCAATAACCTTCTCTGATGATCGGACGATTCGCTGCAGCCTCCAGGTGTCGTGCTTGGTGGCTGAACCAAACCAGACCATGATGGAGAAGGTGAGGACAGACTCTACGATGGCCGTATAGAAATGGACCATCATTGCCTGTGGCAGATTGTGCTTCCTCAGCTGCCGCAGGAAGTACATCTGTTGTGCCTTTTTGACTGTGGAGTCGATGGTAGCCCCCCACTGAAGGTCCTTGGAGATGATGGTTCCAAGGAACTTAAAAGACTCCACAGATGTGACTGTGGTGTTGTTGATGGTGAGTGGGGTGAGGGGAGGGGGAGCTCTCCTAAAGTCTACAATCAATTCCACTGTCTTAAGCGCATTGAGCTCCAGGTTGTTGCTACGGCACCAGGACGCCAGCTGTGACACTTCCTGCCTGTAGGCAGATTCCTCCCCATCCTGGATCAGTCCAATCAGGGCTGTGTCGTCCGCAAACTTGAGAAGCTTGACAGAGGAGTCAGTGGAGGTACAGTCGTTGGTGTAGAGAGAGTAGAGGAGAGGAGACAGTACGCAGCCTTACGGTGCTCCTATGCTGAGTGTTTGCGGGTGCGAGATGTGCTTTCCCAGCCTCACATGCTGCTTCCTGTCTGTCAGGAAGCTGGTGATCCACTGACAGAGGGGTTCAGGCACAGACAAATCAACAAATAAAATCCTCGCATATCATGGCGGTCTAGGTGCTGTAGGATGAAGTGCAGGCCCAGGTTGACTGCATCATCCACAGATCTATTGGCCTGATATGCAAACTGCGGATATGTTTCAGCTTGACGAAACAGGCCTGTAGTCGTTAGGACCAGTAATCCTTGCCATTTTGGGTACAGGGACAACAGTGGAAACTGAAGCAGGCAGTGACAGTACATGTTTGCAAGGACTGGTTAAAAATGTCTGTGTAGACATTTGTGCAGCACAGTGCTTGAGAGTAGAGGCGGATACATTGTCCATTCCTGGAGATTTCTGGCTTTTCTGTCTCCTGAACAGCCTTTATTTTTGTTGTTGATGATGGAGAAGTGATGTTGTGCAGTACGGCGGGTGTGGGTAATTGGGTGTGAAGTGGTGAGTGGAGGGCGGTGGGTGTAGAAGTCTTTGCAGACCAGGGTCAGATTGTAGGTACACAAAATTGCTGGGGAAACTCAGCGGGTGCAGCAGCATCTATGGAGCGAAGGAAATAGGCGACGTTTCGGGCCGAAACCCTTCTTCAGACGTACCACAGCCACAGGGTCAGATTGTGAGTGGGTGTGAAGTGTTGGTTGGGGTGGGAAAGGGTCCAGTCTTTTCAGACTGGAGTCTTGCTTTAAGTAGGTGTGAAGTGGAGATGTAGGTGTGATGTTTCTATGTTTCTATGTAACTCAGACGGCTCCGACAGTCTAAAGAGTAGGCAGAATGGGTGCAGAAAGGTCGAGCCTTTGCAGACTGGGGTCTGGCTGTGTTTGTTGGGGAGGGGGGTGGGGAGGGTGTACCAGCTTGTCAAACCTGCTTGTCAAACCTGCAGCAAAAACTCATTCAGGTCGTTGGTCAGCTGACGATTGTCCAAAGAGCCGGGGGCTTTCCTCTTGTGGCTGGCAATTTCTAGCAAGCCCTTCCAAACTGAAGAAGAGTCACTACCTGAGAACTTGCTCCTCAACTTCTCAGAGTACTTTTCCTTGGCAGCTCTCGTTCCTTTTCTCAGCTTGTACTTGGCATGCCTGTAGAGGTCTGCATCCCCGCTCCTGTAGGCCTATTCTTTAGACTGTCGGAGCCGTCTGAGTTACATAGAAACATAGAAACATAGAAAATAGGTGCAGGAGTAGGCTATTCGGCCCTTCGATCATCCAACTCAGTATCCTGCACCTGCCTTCTCTCCATACCCCCTGATCGCTTTAACCACAAGGGCCACATCCTACTCCCTCTTAAATATAGCCAATGAACAGGCCTCAACTACCTTCTCTGGCAGAGAATTCCAGAGATTCACCACTCTCTGGGTGAAATTTTTTTTCCTCATCTCGTTCCCAAAAGATTTCCCCCTTATCCTTAAACTGTGACCCCTTGTTCTGGACTTCCCCAACATCGGGAACAATCTTCCTGCATCTAGCCTGTCCAACCCCTTAAGAATTTTGTAAGTTTCTATAAGATCCCCCCTCAATCTTCTAAATTCTAACGAGTACAAACCGAGTCTATCCAGTCTTTCTTCATATGAAAGTCCTGACATCCCAGGAATCAGTCTGGTGAACCTTCTCTGCACTCCCTCTATGGCAAGAATGTCTTTCCTCAGATTAGGAGACCAAAACTGTACGCAATACTCCAGGTGTGGTCTCACCAAGACCCTGTACAACTGCAATAGAACCTCCCTGCTTCGATACTCAAATCCTTTTGTTATGAATGCTAACATACCATTCGCTTTCTTCACTGCCTGCAGCACCTGAATGCCTACTTTTAATGACTGGTGTACCATGACACCCAGGTCTCGTTGCATCTCCCCTTTTCCTAATCGGCCACCATTCAGATAAAAGTCTACTTTCCTGTTTTTGCCACCAAAGTGGATAACCTCACATTTATCTACATTATACTGCATCTGCCATGCATTTGCCCACTCACCCAGCCTATCCAAGTCACCTTGCCGCCTCCTCGCATCCTCCTCACAGCTAACACTGCTCCCCAGCTTCGTGTCATCCGCAAACTTGGAGATGTTGCATTCAATTCCCTCGTCCAAATCATTAATATATATTGTAAATAGCTGGGGTCCCAGCATTGAACCTTGCGGTACCCCACTAGTCACTGCCTGCCATAGTGAAAAGGACCCGTTTACTCCTACTGGCAAGATGGCGCCTGCCTGCGGCGACTTTTGCGGAGCTCCAGAAAAGAAAAGGCTCAACTACAACTTCCAACAACTTACCTGGATCAGAAAAACGGCAGAAATCGGTGCTGTTTCGGACAAGCTGCTTGAGCACCTCAAGGCTCTCGCAATTTCGCGAACTACCGCATATGCGGGAACCCTGGACTTTAAACTTTCCCATGCTGGCTGTGGAACTCCCGACCCGACCCGACCCGATTACAGGTACTGTACCTTGAAACCCCGGGATGACCCCCAGAGCTGATGGGCTGGATCTTCCAAGAACAACGGAGCTGGAGCTGCCGACTTTGAGGGAACCCCTGTTCGTTACGGAGCTGGAGCTGCCGTCTGTGAGGGAATCCCTGTTCCAGCGCAGGTCAGCAGAAACAGCAGGTACAGTAAACACAGTACCTGGGAACAAAGGGGAGGCCTGCATTGTGTCCGGAAACGTGGCCGTCGGGCAGGACTTCAGGTCAGAATGAAGCGCAGGGGACTTCGGCCCTTCTCCCTACTATCCTACTGGCCAACGTACAGTCTCTTGAAAACAAAGTGGAGGACTTAAGGGCAAGACTGCTTTATCAAAGGGAGCTGAGGGAATGCTCTGTGTTCTGTTTCACAGAGACATGGCTCACCCCCAGCTCCCCAGACTCAGCGGTCCAGCCTGAAGGGTTCTCCATCCACCGCATGGACCATACCCTGGCATCTGGGAAAGGGAGAGGAGGGGGCGTCTGCCTCATGGTCAACTCTGCGTGGTGTTCAGACGTGACAGTCCTGTCCAACTCCTGCTCTCCACACCTCGAACATCTGGCGGTGAAGTGCCGTCCCTTCTACCTCCCGAGAGAATTCACCTCCGTTATCCTGACCGCGGTCTACATCCCACCCCAGGCAGATGTCCGTCTGGCACTGGAGGAGCTGCACGCCGCGGTCAACAAACACCAGACGTCTTACCCCGAGGCATTTACCACCATTGCTGGGGACTTCAATAAGGCGAACCTCAAGAAATCACTCCCTAACTTCCACCAACATGTCTCCTGCTGCAACAGAGGACCTAACACCCTCGACCACTGCTACACCACCATCAAGAATGCCTATCGTTCTATCCCTCGCCCTCACTTCGGTAAGTCCGACCATACCGCGGTGCTGCTTCTTCCTGCCTATAGGCAGCAATTAAAGAGCGCACCCCCAGAAGTGAGGACAGCACAGAGCTGGTCGGGGGGGGGGGGCAGAAGAACAACTCCAGGACTGTTTGGAGTCTGTAGACTGGGCAATGTTCAAGGACTCGGCAACGGACTTGAACGAATATGCCACAGTCGTTACAGACTTCATAAAGAAATGTGTGGAGGACTGCATCCCTACAAAAACCTTCCGAGTGTTTCCCAATCAGAAACCTTGGATGAACTTTGAGATCCGCACTCTCCTGAAGTCCAGACACAGGGCATTCACCTCCAATGATACAGTGGCCTACATGAAGACCAGATACGAACTTGGTAAGGCCATCAAAAAGGCCAAAAGGGACTTCTGCTCCAAACTGGAGACAGATGTTCGGCAGCTGTGGCAGGGTCTGAATGCAAGCACCTCTTACAAGGCAAAACCAGGAGGCAGCTCGAATGCCGGTGTAACATCACTCCCTGACGAGCTCAATGCGTTTTACGCACGCTTTGACAGGGAGAATACTGATGTGCCTTCCCGATCCCCCATTCGCTGTGATGGCATTTCAGTCTCAGTCACAGAGGCCGATGTCAGGAAATCCTTCAGAGAGGTGAACCCCCGAAAAGCACCTGATGGTATACCCGGTCGTGTTCTAAAAACCTGTGCGGACCAACTGGCGGGAGTTTTTACGGACATTTTCAACCTCTCACTTCTGAGGTCTGAGGTCCCCACCTGCTTTAAAAGGGCATCAATTATACCGGTACCCAAGAAGAGTAAGGTGACGTGCCTCAATGACTATCGACCAGTGGCACTAACGCCGGTGGTGATGAAGTGCTTTGAGAGGTTGATCATGGAGCAAATCAACTCCTACCTCGACAAAAACCTGGACCCACTGCAGTTCGCGTACCGCCACAACAGATCAACGGTGGATGCGATCTCGCTGGCCCTCCACTCCGCACTGGACCACTTGGACAACAAAAACTCATATGTCAGGCTGTTATTCATTGATTACAGCTCGGCATTTAACACAATCATCCCCTCCAAACTGGTTACCAAACTCGCAGAACTGGGTCTCTGCGCATCCCTCTGCAACTGGATCCTCGACTTCCTCGTCCACAGACCACAGTCTGTTCGTATTGGTGGAAATGTGTCAGCCTCGATAACAATCAGCACGGGAGCACCTCAAGGCTGCGTGCTCAGCCCCCTGCTGTACTCACTCTATACCCATGACTGCGTAGCGAACCACAGGGCGAACTCCATCATCAAGTTCGCTGACGACACCACTATTGTGGGGCGTATCACTGATGGGGATGAGTCAGAGTACAGAAGAGAGATCGAGCAACTGCCCATATGGCGCCAGCGCAATAACCTGGCCCTCAACACCAGCAAAACCAAGGAACGGATTGTGGACTTTGGAAGGAGTAGGAGGGGGACCCACAGCCCCATTTATATCAACGGGTCGATGGTTGAAAGGGTCAAGAACTTCAAATTCCGGGGCGTGCACATCTCTGAAGATCTTTCCTGGTCCGAGAACACTAACGCAATTATCAAAAATGCTCATCAGCGCCTCTACTTCCTGAGAAGATTACGGAGAGTCGGATTGTCAAGGAAGACTCTCTCTAACTTCTACAGGTGCACAGCAGAGAGCATGCTGACCGGTTGCATCGTGGCTTGGTTCGGCAATTTGAGCACCCTGGAGAGGAAAAGACTAAAAAAAGTAGTAAACACTGCCCAGTCCATCATCGGCTCTGACCTTCCTTCCATCGAGGGGATTTATCGCAGTTGCTGCCTCAAAAAGGCTGGCAGTATCATCAAAGACCCACACCATCCTGGCCACACACTCATCTCCCTGCTACCTTCAGGTAGAAGGTACAGGAGCCTGAAGACTGCAACAACCAGGTTCAGGAATAGCTACTTCCCCTCAGCCATCAGGCTATTAAACCTGGCTCGGACAAAACTCTGATTATTAACAACCACTTTCTGTTATTTGCACTTTACCAGTTTATTTATTCATGTGTGTATATATTTATATCATGGTATATGGACACATTTATCTGTTTTGTAATAAATGCCTACTATTTTTCTGTGTGCTTAAGCAAAGCAAGAATTGCATTGTCCTATACAGGGACACATGACAATAAACTCACTTGAACTACTCTTTGCTTCCTGTTTGCCAGTCAGTTCTCTATCTACATCAATACTGAACACCCAATACCGTGTGCTTTAAGTTTGTATACTAATCTCTTATGTGGGACCTTGTGGAAAGCCTTCTGAAAGTCCAGATATAACACATCCACTGGTTCTCCCTTATCCGCTCTACTAGTTACATCCTCGAAAATTTTTATAAGATTCGTCAGATATAAAGACATACCTTTCATAAATCCATGCTGACTTTGTCCAATGATTTCACCACTTTCCAAATGTGCTGTTATCCCATCTTTAATAACCGATTCTAGCAGTTTCCCCACTACCGATGTTAGACTAACTGGTCTGTAATTCCCCGTTTTCTCTCTCCCTCCCTTTTTAAAAGTGGAGTTACATTACCTACCCTCCAATCCTCAGGAACTACTCCAGAATCTAAAGAGTTTTGAAAAATTATCACTAATGCATCCACTATTTCTGGGGTTACTTCCTTAAGTACTCTGGGATGCAGCCTATCTGGCCCTGGGGATTTATCAGCGTTTAATCCATTCAATTTACCTAACACCACATCCCGGCTAACCTGGATTTCACTCAGTTCCTCCATCTCATTTGACCCCCGATCCCCTGCTATTTCCGGCAGATTATTTATGTCTTCCTTAGTGAAGACAGAATCAAAGTAGTTATTCAATTGGTCTGCCATGTCCTTGTTCCCCATGATCAATTTGCCTGTTTCTGACTGCAAGGGACCTACATTTGTTTTAACTAATCTTTTTCTCTTAACATACCTATAAAAACTTTTGCAGTCAGTTTTTATGTTCCCTGCCAGTTTTCTTTCATAATCTATTTTCCCTTTCCTAATGAATCCCTTTGTCCTCATCTTCTGGACTCATTCATTCTCCCAGTCCTATGGTAGGCTGCTTTTTCTGGCTAATTTGTATGCTTCTTTTTTGTTTTGATACTATCCCTGATTTCCCTTGTTTTCCACAGATGCACTACCTTCCCTGATTTATTATTTTGCCAAACTGGGATGAACAATCGTTGTAGTTCATCCATGCAGCCTTTAAATGCCTTCCATTGCATATCCACCGTCAACCCTTTAAGAATCAATTGCCAGTCTCTCTTGGCCAATTCACGTCTCATACCCTTTCTTACCTTTCTTTAAGTTCAGGACCCTTGTTTCTGAATTAATAATGTCACTCTCCATCCTAATGAAGAACTCAACCATATTATGGTCACTCTTGCCCAAGGGGTCACGCACAACAAGACTGCTAACTAACCCTTCCTCATTACTCAATACCCAGTCTAGAATAGCCTGCTCTCTCGTTGGTTCCTCTACATGTTGGTTTAGAAAACTATCCCGCATACATTCCAAGAAATCCACTTCCTCAGCACCCTTGCCAATTTGATTCACCCAATCAATATGTAGATTGAAGTCACCCATTATAACTGTTTTACCTTTGTTGCACGCATTTCTAATTTCCTTTGATGCCATCCCCAACTGCACTACTACTGTTAGGTGGCCTGTACACAACTCCCACTAGCGTTTTCTGCCCCTTAGTGTTTCGCAGCTCTAGCTAATGTCCTTCCTTTCTATTGCGTTAATCTCCTCTCTAACCAGCAACGCTACCCCACCTCCTTTTCCTTTCTGTCTATCCCTCCTGAATATTGAATATCCCTGGATGTTCAACTCTCAGCCTTGGTCACCCTGGAGCCATGTGTCCGTGATCCCAACTAATGTATATCATAGGCATTAATAGCTATCTGCCCGTTCAACTCATCCACCTTATTACGAATGCTCCTTGCATTGAGACACAAAGCCTTCAGGCTTGTTTTTACAACGCTCTTACCCCTTATACAATTGTGTAGAAAAGTGACCCTTTTTGATTTTTGCCCTGGATTTGTCTGCCTGCCACTTTTACTTTTCACCTTGCTACCTATTCTTCTACCCTAATTTTACACCCCCTCTGTCTCTCCGCTCACACATTTAAGAAACCCTTTCCCTTTAACTCCATCCTCGACTATCCCATTTGACACCCTGCAGTAAACCAGGTCTTGTTGTTGTTGAAACAGGTTCGGGCCCTAGTTGGAATGCAACTGTCCTCACAAAAGCTGACAGACAGTGTCTGTATTCTCATCGATTCTCACCGATGTAGAACAGCTGACACATAGAGCACGGACGCAATAGATGAGGTTGGAGAAGGTGCAGGTGAACCTCTGCCGCACCTGGAAAGCCAACTTGGGTACTTGGATGGAGTCAAGGGGGGAGGTAAAGCGACAAGTGTAGCATTTTGTGCCATTGCAAGGGAAAGTGCCAGGAGAGGAGGTGGTTTGGGTGCAAAGGGACAAATTGACCAGGGAGTTACGGAGGGAGTGGTCTCTGCGGAAAGCCAAAAGGGGAGGAGCTGGGAAGATGTGGCGAGTGGTGGGATCCTGTTGGAGGTGGCGAAAATGTCGGAGGATTATTTGTTGTATGTGATGGCTGGTAAGGTAGAAGGTGAGGACAAGGGAGGACTCTGCCCTTGTTACGAGTGGGGGGATGGGGAGTGAGAGCAGAGTTACGGGGTATAGAAGAGACCCTGGTAAGAACCTCATCTATAGTAGAAGAGGGGAACTCCCATTCCTTGAAGAATGAGGCCCTGGTTTGGAACACTTCATCCTGGGAGCAGATGCGTCGTAGACGGAGGAATTGGGAGTAGGGGAAGGAGTCCTTACAGGAAGCAGGGTGGGAAGAAGTGTAGTCTAGATAGCCATGGGAGTCAGTGGGTTTATAGTCAAGAAATGGCAGGGAAGTGTCGGAAATGGTTCAGGTGTATTTGAGTTCCGGATGGAAGTTAATGGTGAAGTGGATGAAGTCAGTGAGTTGCATGTGGGTGCAGGAGGTAGAACCAATGCAGTCGTCAATGTAGCAGAGATAGAGGTCGGGGATGGGGCCCTGGTACGTTTCGAACAAGGATTGTTCGACGTACCCTACAAAGAGGCAAGCATGGCTGGGGCCCATGCGCGTGCCCATAGCTACGCCTTGTATTTGGAGGAAATGGGAGGATTCAAACGAAAAGTTATAAATGGTAAGGACCAGCTCCGCTAGGCGCAGGAGGGTATCAGTATCATTGGTTGGTTCTGTGGGCGAGGAACAAATGGAGGGCTTTGAAATCCCCCTGGTGGGGCATGGAGGTGTAGAGTGACTGGACATCCATGGTGAAGATGAGGGAATGGGGGCCTAGAAAACAGAAGTCCTGAAGTCGACGAAGAGCGTGTCAGGTGTCCTGAACATAGGTAGGGAGGGATTTAACCAAGGGGGATGGGATGGAGTCAAGGTATGTGGAAATATGTTCGGTAGGGCACGAACATGCAGAGACAATGGGTCTGCCAGGACAGTCAGGATTGTGGATTTTGGGGAGAAGGTAAAATCGGGCCGTGCAGGGCTGGGGAACGATGAGGTTGGAGGCTCAGGGGGGCAGGGAGCCAGAGTTAATGAGTTCAGTGATGGCGCTAGAGATAGTGGCCTGGTGCTCGTCAGTGAGGTCATGGTCCAGGTGTAAGTAGGAGGAGGTATCCGAGAGTTGGCGTGTGGCCTCAGCCTTGTAGAGATCAGCGCGCCCGAATACCACGGCACCTCCCTTGTCGGCGGGTTTGATAACCCAGTCTCGGTTGTTGCGGAGTGAGTCGATGGCAGTACGTTCAGGGGGGGAGAGGTTAGAGTGAGACAGGGGAGTGGAGAAGTTGAGGCGGTTGATGTCCCGCCAGCAGTTTAAAATAAAAAGGTCTAAAGCAGGTAGATGGCCATGAGGCCATTTTATTCATGTGTGTATATATTTATATCATGGTATATGGACACACTTATCTGTTTTGTAGTAAATGCCTACTATGTTCTGTGTGCTGAAGCAAAGCAAGAATTTCATTGTCCTATACAGGGACACATGACAATAAACTCACTAAACTTGAACTTGAGGGGGTCCAAGAGTAGGGGGTCCGGTGGAGACAGGAGTAGGGATCATTACTGTGGGGCGAGGAGAACACTTTGAGGCAGAGGTGAGGGAAGAAGAGCTCCACATCGTGGCGAATGCAGAACTCATTGAGGTGGGGGATGGAGGGGGATAAGATGAAGCCTCTGCTGAGGACAGACCGTTCGGTATCCGAGAGGGGTAGGTCAGGGGGGATGGTGAACACACGGCAAGAATGGGGGTTGGGGCCGGAGGAAGGCAGGTGAGTGGACTGAGGCTGAGGCTATGTCTGGTAGGTGGGTGGTGGGTCGTCAGGGGGTAGGGGGGTATGAGGAATTTAGTGTGGGTGGGGAACAGCTGGGGTCACATGGTTTGAGAAGAATGGGGAAGACCCAATGGAACAGCCACTGAGGTTACCAGGGTTGGGGGGGGGGGGGGGGGGCAAACACTAGGACCCAGCGCAGTCATACTCAGGGAAGTTGGAGTCTGCAGCATGGACACAGCACCACCGATGTTTTGTAACAATGCCACTATGCCAAGGTGGTGCGGGCCGAGGCCCCCATAGATCTCGAGGCCCTAATTATTGAATGGTGGCCGATTAGGAAAAGGGGAGATGCAATGAGACCTGGGTGTCATGGTACACCAGTCATTAAAACTAGGCATGCAGGTGCTGCAGGCAGTGAAGAAAGTGAATGGTATGTTAGCATTCATAGCAAAAGGATTTGAGTATAGGAGCAGGGATGTTCTACTGCAGTTGTACAGGGTCTTGGTGAGACCACACCTGGAGTATTGCGTACAGTTTTGGTCTCCTAATCTGAGGAAAGACATTCTTGCCATAGAGGGAGTACAGAGAAGGTTCACCAGACTGAATCCTGGGATGTCAGGACTTTCATATGAAGAAAGACTAGATAGACTCGGCTTGTACTCGCTAGAATTTAGAAGATTGAGGGGGGATCTTATAGCAACTTACAAAATTCTTAAGGGGTTGGACAGGCTAGATGCAGGAAGATTGTTCCCGATGTTGGAGAAGTCCAGAACAAGGGGTCACAGTTTAAGGATAAGGGGGAAATCTTTTGGGACCGAGATGAGAAGAACATTTTTCACACAGAGAGTGGTGAATCTCTGGAACTGTCTGCCACAGACGGTAGTTGAGGCCAGTTCATTGGCTATATTTAAGAGGGAGTTAGATGTGGCCCTTATGGCTAAAGGGATCAGGGGGTATGGAGAGAAGGCAGGTACAGGATACTGAGTTGGATGATCAGCTATGATCATATCGAATGGCCGTGCAGGCTCGAAGGGCCGAATGGCTTACTTCTGCACCTATTTTCTATGTTTCTAAGATTAAGCTTGTCTAGTTTATACATAAATCCGGCCCAGAGAGAGACACACAGAGAGACACAGAGAGACACATATACACAGAGACACATATACACACATATATATATATACACACACACACACACACATATATATATATATATATACACATATATATATATGTGTATATATATACATACATATATATATATACTGTATACATACACACATATATATATATATATATATATACGCACATACACACACACACACACACACACACACACACACACACACACACACACACACACACACACACACACACACACACACACACATCTATATTACTAAAAGTCTGTTCTTGACCGGTGTTGGCCTTCTGTGCTGCGATTTACGAGAGAACGCCGCCACCTACGGCCGTCATTTTTGGCCACCTTGCTCAGAGCCCCCCTCCGCCGTATGTGTGCCGAAGATTTTTCCCGTCGATGAAAAATGACAGAGATATTAATGCTTTTACAAAATTCCCCATTTTCTCTGCTGCTCCTGCTGGTGGGAGGGGGAGAACTATAAAACCAGGAAGTGGTGTGCCCCAATCAGTCTCTACAACATGGAGGTCTGAGCTCTGAATGACTGAACAAATGTCTACACAGCTGTGAGTAAGTACCCTTAATTTGGTTTGAAAATGAAAATATGGTTATGGTTAGTTTGAGGAAAAAAGCACTGCCTGCAAATGGTTGTTTGGGGGGTTTGGGTTGAGTAAAAAGGCATTCTCTATCCCTCTCTCTTTCTCTTTCTCTCTCTCTCTCTCTCTCTCCCCCCTGTCTCTCTCCCTTTCTCTCTCTCTCTCCCCTCCTTGCTACCCCCCCTTTCCCTCCCATCCACCCCTCTCCTCTCCCCCCATCTCCTCTCCCCCTCCCTCCCCTAAACCCACTCCCCTCCCCACCCCCTACCCTCTTCCCTCCACCCTCCCCCCTCCCTCTCCCTCCCTGCTCCCCACCTCTCCCCCTCAGCCCCCTCTCTGTCCCCCTCACTCTCACCCTCTCTCTCTCCTCCCCTCTCTCTCTGTCTCTGCCCCTTCCCTCTCTGCCCTCACTCTCTACCCCGCCCCCCCTCTCTAGATGTGACTGCAAGTTGTGGGCTATGCGTCATAGGGTGGTTATGGAGTAAAAGGAGTAAATTAATAATATTAATATAATATCAAGGGGGGCAATTAGCGTGAGTGCGGGGGGTGGGGGGATAGTTAGTGTGTGTGACGCTGCATGCTGCCTCCCCCCCCCCCCACAACCACACGTTGGGGGAACAGACCCAACGGGTCTGCACTTGGTCTAGTATATATCTATATTACTAAAACTCTGTTCTTGACCGGTTTTGGCAAACTGTGCTGCGGTTTCCGAGAGAACGCCGAGACCTACGGCCGTCATTTTTGGCCACCTTGCTCAGAGCCCCCCTCCGCCGTTGTGTGCCGAGGATTTTTCCCGCCGATTAAAAATGACAGAGATATTAATGTTTTTACAAAATTCCCCATTCTCGCTGCTGCCCCCGCTGGCGGCAGGGACTATAAAACCAGGAAGTGGTGTGCCTCAATCAGCATCTGCAAGCTGGAGGAAGGCAGAGGGTCACGTTTCTCTGAGCTGTGAATAACACTGAACACATGTCTACTCAAATGTAAGTGCCCTTAGTGGTTCTAAAATGGTTGCAGAATGTGTCTATTGGTTCTAAAGCTTGCAATAAAATGTCTATTGGTTCTAAAGCTTGCAAAAAGTGTCTCTATTGGTTCTAAAGCTTGCAAAAAAATGTCTATTGGTTCTAAAATGCTTGCAAAAAATGTCTATTGGTTCTAAAGCTTGCAAAAATATGTCTATTGGTTCTAAAGCTCGCAAAAAAATGTCTATTGGTTCTGAAGCTTGCAAAAATATGTCTATTGGTTCTAAGCTTGCAAAAATATGTCTATTGGTTCAAAGCTTGCAAAAATATGTCTGTTGGTTCTAAAGGTTGCAAAAAAATGACTATTGGTTCTAAAGCTTGCAAAAAATGTCTATTGGTTCTAAAGCTTGCAAACAAAATGTCTATTGGTTCTAAAATGGTTCATACTAGCGCTCCAGAAAGTCTCCCCCCACCCCCTCCTGGTTGGCTTGGCTTGGCTTGGGTGTGTCTTGAAATTGAAAGGCACTACTTACTGCAAATGGTGGCTTGGGAGCTTTGGCTTGAAGTTGAAAGGCACTATTACCGCAAATGGTGGCTTGGGTGTGGCTTGAAGTTGAAAGACACCACTTACTGCAAATGGTGGCATGAAGTTGAAATGCACTACTTACTGCAAATTCTGGATTGGTTGCTTTGGCTTGAAGTTGAAAGGCACTACTCCTGCAAATGGGGGGCGTGGGTGTGGCTTGATGTTGAAAGGCACTATTACAGCAAATGGTGGCTTGGTTGCTTTGGCTTGAAGTTGAAAGGCACTACTTACTGCAAATGGTGGCTTGGGAGCTATGACTTGAAGTTGAAAGGCACTACTAACTGCAAATGGTGGCATGCAGTTGAAAGGCACTACTTACTGCAAATGGTGGCTTGGGAGCTTTGGCTTGGGAGCTTTGGCTTGAAGTTGAAAGACACCACTTACTGCAAATGGTGGCTTGGGAGCTTTGAAGTTGAAACGCACTACTTACTGCAAATGATGGCTTGGGTGTGGCTTGAAGTTGAAAGACACCAATTACTGCAAATGGTAGCTTGGGTGTGGCTTGAAGTTGAAAGGCACCACTTACTGCAAATGATGGCTTGGGTGTGGCTTAAAGTTGAAAGGCACTTCTTACTGCAAATGGGGGCGTGGGTGCATTGGGGGCGCTGTTCTGTTCGCTGTTCTGGCAGCAGCCATGTCAGCAGTGTGTCAGTTTTTTCAACTTTTTTTTATTTTTTAGTATGTTTTAAAGTGTGTAATTAATGTTTCCTTGTGTGTTTTGTGTGGGGGGGTGGTGTGGGGGGGTGAGGGGGAAACCGCTTCGGTCGCCTCCTCCATGGAGAGGCGACTTTTTCCAGGTCGCCTCCCCCGTGGCCTAACATCGAGGATCGGCGCGGCCTTTCCCGGAGACGTGCCCGGGGCTTCAGCGGCGGGCGCAGCGTGGACTCTCGGCGTGGAGCGGGTGAACCCTCGCTGGGGCTGGCTGGAGGTGAGCGCTCCGTTTCGCTGGCTCGGGGCTGCCGGCAGCCTGAAGTCGCAGCCCGAAGCCGCGGTCTGCAGAGCTCCAGCTGGTGCGGCGTCTACAGCCCGGGATCCCTCGTGGGGGACCCGGGGGAAGAAGAAGCCATCACTGCCGGCCCGCGGCCAACTTCTACTGCGGGGCCGGCATGGACTTACCATCACCCCTGGAGGGGAGCTTCGACCGCCGGCCCTGCAGTCTACGGTGCTTCTGGCTGCGGCGGGGACTTTAAATCTTGACAGCCGGCCTGCGGCCTACAACAATCTAAAGCCGCGGTCTCCGGTGAGGAAGAGCCGATCCTGGACTGACTCTGGACTTTGGTCCTGTCCACGGGGGGGGGAAGTGGAGGAGGACTGGCCACATTTTTGTGCCTTCCATCACAGTGATGATTGCTGTGGTGGATATTTGTGTTACATTTTGTGAGTTCTTTATTATTGTATCGCTGCTGACAACCCAATCCTTGCCGGGTCACTGCTCGTGCGGTCGACCAGTTGGTGCAGAGAGTAGCTTTGAATTGTTTGTCTCTTCGTTGATTGTGTCCCTTTCTTTTTTTTAAAAAGCTACTGTAATGCGCCCTTTAAATTGCCCCTCGGTCTGGATGAATAAAGTGCTTGATTGATTGATCGATTGATTGGCTTGAAGTTGAAAGGCACCACTTACTGCAAATGGTGGCTTGGGAGCTTTGAAGTTGAAAGGCACTACTTACTGCAAATGGTGGCTTGGGTGCTTTGGCTTGAAATTAAAAGGCACTACTGTAAATGCACTTCCTGTTTGCACTGTATATTGATTTTAGATAAAACGCTACCACTTGCAGCTGTGATTGGCAAGATGGAGGAGGGAGAGTTCACGACTCGCTGTCTTTAGTGGCTTTGCACCCTACTTCAAATGGTATGAAACTGCACTTGAATTTAGTGGCCTTATACCCTGCTTGAAATATAATTTCAAGGATTAGCCGTGAGTCAACTACCAGCCCACCAGCTGTGAGTGAGTGAGTTGCCAGCACAACAGGCTTGATTGACTGAGACGCCAGCCCAAGAATCCATTTGGCGCACAATTTGCATACTAGCCCTCTGGAAACCAGTCCCTTCAGTCCATAACACCCATACTAGCGCTCCAGAAAGCCCCTCCTCAACTGGCCACCAATATTAGAATTGGTGGAGAGGTGGAATATTGCGTTGGATGACCAGCCCTCCTGTGTGATGCTGGGACCCAACGGGTCCCACTTAGTCTAGTATATATATATACACACACACACACACATATATGTGTCTTACAATATATATGCACCGTCTTACAAAAATAATCCGCCCTATGATCTTTGGCAGTCCAAAAGCGGCAAAGGAAAATTAAAAGTCTCCCCCACCCTTCCTTCTCCCCTGGCCAGTGATGTGATGGACGCGGGGTCTGCAACAATCGCTGACAAGGTCTCGGACAAATCCCATCCCCGGAGACGACATGTCCATTATTTGGATTTTCGTCGTCGCGTCCCTCTGTGGCTCCGGTTTCAACACCCTGGGAGCACGAAGAACCAGCTGGGAACAGACTTCATGAACTCCTCAATTCACTATTGTACCGGACACCACAGGCCCACCTGGCTTGGACCTGCCCCGAAAAGAATGGGTTACCCTGAACCGGCTCCATACAGGGGTCGGCCTGTTCTACGCCAACATGCATCGCTGGGGACTGCGCTCATCAGCAGCCTGCGTGTGTGGAGCAGACCAGCAAACAGCGCAGCAGCACGTCATTTTCCACTGCGCTGTCCTCCGCCCCCCTGGTGGAGGGGTAGACCTCACGGCCCACGACAACAGCACATTGAACTGGCTACAGCGCTTGGAGGCCGTGACATAACCTCTGCTGCCTCAAACACAAGAAGTCCTGTTGCACACAGCACAAGACTGCACCCCCTGGCGTATGTAATCCGACATAGCAGGCAGGAAAAACATGCTCTTTGTTCCTTGAACGGTTGCCTCAGAACCAGGATGTCCTCTGTGTGTGGCGTCAATGTACTCCTGTTTGAGTGAAGCCTGGATCACTGCCTTATGGCCCTTCATGATGACTCCGTTTTCAATGCCAAGTTTGTCTCGGACAGGAAAGTAGGCGGAAGCAAATGCTGTTTTCTTGGCCTTACATGATTGTTGACTGAGGTGAGTATCTGCAGCGTGGCATCCTCTGCCGTGCGAGCCACCAAAATATCCAAACAGGAAGGATGAATAAACGGCAGAAGTGTTCATTTCAGTTGCGGGCTGGGCATTCGTCCTCCTGGGAGTGCGAGAGAAAGTGCCAGCCAGATACATGTACGTACTACCAGGGGCAGAAAACCCGGGTGGCCAGTTTTGAGAGGTGGGGGTCATCCCCCCCAAGTTTTTGTAATCTGGATTTTAAAACCCGGTGAAATCTCCGCTTTCCGCGATACAGTGAGGATGCGACTGAAGATCGTGGAGAGAAAGAGGGAGGAGGGAGATGGGAGAGAGGGGGGAGAGAGAGAGGGGGGACGGGGGAGAGAGGAGGCGGAGAGAGAGGGTGAGAGAGGGCGGTGGAGAGGGGGTAAAAGAGGGTGGAGAGGGGAGAGAGGGGGGAGGGGCAGAGGGGGAGGGAGGGGGGAAAGAGATGGGAGAGAGAGAAAGAGGGGGGAGAGGGGTGGGGAGGGGTTGAGGGGGGAAAGGTTGAGTCATTTGAATAACCGGTGGGGGGGGGGGGGTGAGGAGGGATCAAGGGGAGAGGAAGGTGGGGGGGGGGGGGTAACGTCACTCGCAGCGTGTGGAACAAGGGCTCCGAGCGTGCCAGCCGAGCGAGCCAGCCGAGTCTTTGAACGACGCGGGGGGGGGGGGGGGGGGGGGGGGGGGTTATCGGGGGGTAGGTGATTTCACTTGCCGTGCGTGTCAAAGTTTTGTTTCTTAAAAAGCAGATCGCAACAAAATTGTTAAAGGTAAACCAGGGCAATCTTTAATTGATTCGTCATACGAGAGTGGCAAGATTTACAATGAACACAAACGTTGCTCAGTGCTTCTCGGGCTCCACTCACAGAACAAAGTTAGCACAATTAAAGATTTTTCTTAACAGTACAACACTCCTACCAAGTCTGAATATAGCATGATTGAAAGATTCTATATCCTTTCAGAATTTAAGAAAAGCTGGATCCAAATCAAGCTCATCCTCAGCCTACAACGCACATTATTACTTATCTCTGGAGCGTCAGCTATTTTTTTTAAATCTTGGCTTCTTTATGGCCTTGAAATAAGCACATGTTATTACACCGGATTCCATCTTCATGTCTTTATTAAAAAGCCAACCTGTCCTCCATATTGTGTTCCATATAATTTGCTAAATCATTCAGACTTGGCACCGAGCCATTCTTTTATTCTACTAGACCATGCTTTTGTTGAAGAACGACTCCATTTTAGATTTGACTTTAGCTCTTTCATTCCTTCCTTTTTATCAAACATGATAACATTCACAGTCCTCGGTAGGTAGACAAAATGGTCCCAAACATTAGAGCAATGATTAACAGAATGATAGAGCCATAATGTATCACAGTACCTCAAAATCCATCAAACCAATGGTATGGCAAACAGTTTTCACTCTATTCATTGACAACCATCCTGATGAAGCTTGTTTAGGGTTGATGGATCAGGTGCCACCTGCAGGCGGTGTAATCCTTTCAGCCGATATTGGGGTTGTGCCATAAAGTTCGCACCTGTCTGAGGGTGTTGCCAGTCTCTTCGGAGAGCGTTGCACAGGTGTTCCCCCCCTCTCGGCCTGTGGTGGGGTTCACCACCTTGAGCGAGACGCTAGCCCGTCCATGGGTTTGGACATCTTCTCCCAGTAGGTTTTAGGTGGCCTGTTTCCACATCACCAAGTAGAAGCCCCTGCTGGACTGGAAGCCAAAGACAAAGCCACCGTATATTGTGGTCTGTGTTGACGTAGAAGGTGCCACTGAAGTTGATGGCGTTGAACTCCTCAAATTCGACAGCAAGGCCAGGGTCAGAGTTGGCGGACTGCAGTAACTCCCTGCCCTTGTTGCGCACTACCCAGTTAGGATCAATCTGCATCCTCCCCTTTGGAACTTCCTCAGGTCAGTCTCACTGATGGCGCTGTTCTCTGGGCACATGTCATAGATACCCGGGATGTTGTCAAAGTCGTCCTTGCAGGTGTCTCCTCTGCTGTCACCATCGCATTGATCTGGTCAGGGTTGGGAACAAAACGTCAATTTTTCTTCTCATCAGAAACGTCATCATTGCCATCCTCATCAATGTCCTGATTGTCATCACACTGATTACCCACCACACCTGAGTCATTGTCTTCCTGGATAGGGTGATGCATATCTCTTTCAAGAGGTCCATCGGTTTCAAAATGTTCAGCATCCCTTCGTCATACGATAGAGCTCAAGATACTTCAAGATTGTTGATCAAATGTGGTTTGTCTTTCCGAAGTTGTGACCAAAGGCTTTGCACTTCCTCCTGATCTGCAAAGATGTTCTTTCTTCTATATGGATCAGCTTTACATGGCGCTGCAGGTCACAAACACCTTGTTACCTCCTAGGTGAGGGCAAGGTCTTTCACGCACCTCTTCATGCTGCTCTTTTTTGTGTTTCTTAAGTCCATCAACTCCTCTGTAAACAGCACAGCAACCCTTATACTGACATCGATACACGGTGGGGAAATCTTTCCTTTCCAAGTTTGACTTTGGTTTCCGGCCATGTTTTTGTCCAGATTGTTTCTTTACATCCTTAATATTGTACTTCTTAACTGGTAACTTACTCTTCTTCTTCCAATATGGTTGAAAAGACTAATCTGAAGAGCCATTCTTAACTTTTATTTCTCTGTCATCTTCACTTGATAAATACCTTTTAGAAAGATCACTGGACCAATCCATCCACAACATCATTTCTTATAGAACAAGATGCTTCATTGCCGTTAACTGTTTTTTCACATTTAATAGTTGAGTTGCATCTTGTACCTGAACTTTTCCCCAAGAGCACTCAGTATATTCAGGATCTGAGCGCAAGAACATATCTTTCTTCAATGAGGATTCCCAGTTGTCCATATCCACCAACTGTGAAGTGTCTCCACTATATGTACAAGGCTGAAAGTCTGCTAACAATGGGACAGGTTGATGCTTCACAACATTTTCACCCTCGCCATTTTCAGTCACTGTTCCATTCCGAGGTGAAAGGGTTATTGAACCATGCAGAATTTCCTCCATTGAGTCAGTATTTCTACTGGATGGGTACTGTCCCTCATTCAAAACAATGCTGCGACTTGAATGCATGTCCAGGATGTAACTGTGGCCCTCTGGACACCCCCACACATCACTGCCTGCTCCTCGATACTCTGCTGTTAAAATACTCTGTACATGTGGCTGAGAACCACAGCTACTACCATGATGGTGAGCCCAGCTGACCAAAATCTGTAGACCCTGTGGGCTTGCAACCAAGAAACCATATAACCGTATAACATATAACAATTACAGCACGGAAACAGGCCATCTCGGCCCTACAAGTCCGTGCCGAACAATTATTTTCCACTAGTCCCATCTGCCTGCACTCAGACCATAACCCACCATTCCTTTCTCATCCATATACCTATCCAATTTATTTTTAAATGATAAAATCGAACCTGTCTCCACCACTTCCACTGGAAGCTCATTCCACACAGCCACCACTCTCTGAGTAAAGAAGTTCCCCCTCATGTTACCCCTAAACTTCTGTCCCTTAATTCTGAAGTCACGTCCTCTTGTTTGAATCTTCCCTACTCTCAATGGGAAAAGCTTGTCCACGTCAACTCTGTCTATCCCTCTCATCATTTTAAAGACCTCAATCAAGTCCCCCCTTAACCTTCTGCGCTCCAGAGAATATAGACCTAACTTATTCAACCTTTCTCAGTAACTTATTTGCTGAAACCCAGGCAACATTCTAGTAAATCTCCTCTGTAATCTCTCTATTTTGTTGACATCCTTCCTATAACTGGGCGACCAAAATTGTACACCATACTCCAGAATTGGTCTCACCAATGTCTTGTACAATTTTAACATTACATCCCAACTCGGAGTGGCGGCGCGGCTCTGGCTGCAGCGGCTCACCGGCAGTCCTGTTTGTTTTGTGTTTTTTGTGTTGTTTATTTCGTTTTTGGTTAGTCTAGTTTTGGTTTTTAGTTTGTGTTTGGGGGGGGGGGGGGTTGAAACGGGGCTTGCTGTCTCTCCCTGCGGGGGAATGCGACTTTTTTGTCGTATTCCCCTTCTCTGCCTCCGTCTGCGCTGAGGCCTAATGGCGGAGCTGGCGACCTCGAGGCTCAGGAGGCAGAGCCCGCCAGGACTCGCCCTGAGCTCGCTCCCGTGAGGGCGGCCCGGTTCGGGGCTGGAACAGTGCTTCCGTGAGGGGCTGTGACACTCCCGGGAGGGCGGCCTGGCCCGAGGAAGGAACGGTGCTCCCATCGGAGTGGCCGAGCTCGGGGAGGTATGGCGTTCCCAGCCCGAGGGAGGAGCGGCGCCCATTTCGGGGCGCTCCCAGCCCGAGGGAGGAGCGGCGCCCATGTCGGGGCGGCCCAGCCCGAGGGAGGAGCGGCGCCCATGTCGGGGCGGCCCAGCCCGAGGGAGGAGCGGCGCCCATGTCGGGGCGGCCCAGCCCGAGGGAGGAGCGGCGCCCATGTCGGGGCGGCCCAGCCCGAGGGAGGTACGGCGCCCATGTCGGGGCGCTCCCAGCCCGAGGGAGGAGCGGCGTCCATGTCGGGGCGCTCCCAGCCCGAGGGAGGAGCGGCGTCCATGTCGGGGCGGCCCAGCCCGAGGGAGGTACGGCGCCCATGTCGGGGCGGCCCAGCCCGAGGGAGGTACGGCGCCCATGTCGGGGACGGCCCAGCCCGAGGCTGAAAACGGCACGATACTCACGTGAGGGTGGCTGGGACGGTGTTCTGGCGGTGGTGGCCTGAGTCCGGGGTTCGGACGCGGGCCAGCGGCTGCGTCAGCAGGACTGGTGGGCGGCAGCTTCGACCACCCCGGGGCGCGGTGATTGAGCCGCGGGACAGTTTTTAACATCGCCCGGTGGGGGATCGCCTCAGTGCAGAGGGAGAAGAGGAGGGAAGAGACTGCAGACCTAAAGACTTTTGCCTCCATCACAGTGAGGAGATGCTGGGTGGACTCACTGTGGTGGATGTTAATATGTGTTTATTGTTGTTTTTTATTGTATTGTATTGTATGTATGACTGCTGCAATTTCGTTCAGACTTCGGTCTGAATGACAATAAAGGCTATCTAATCTAATCTAATCTAAAAAAACTTCTATACGCAATGCTCTGATTTATAAAGGCTGGCATAGCAAACGCTTTCTTTACCACCCTATCTATATGAGATTCCACCGTCAGGGAACTATGCACAGTTATTCCTAGATCCCTCTGTTCAACTGCATTCCTCAATTCGCTACCATTTACCATGTACGTCCTATTTTGATTTGTCCTGCCAAGATGTAGCATCTCACACTTATCAGCATTAAACTACATCTGCCATCTTTCAGCCCATTCTTCCAAATGGCCTAAATCTCTCTGTAGACTTTGGAAATCTACTTCATTATCCACAACACCACCTATCTTAGTATCATCTGCATACTTACTAATCCAATTTACCACACCTTCATCCAGATCATTGATGTACATGACAAACAACAGTGGACCCAACACAGATCCCTGAGGCACCCCACTAGTCACCTGCCTCCAACCTGACAAACAGCCATCCACCATTACTCTCTGGCGTCTCCCATTCAGCCACTGTTGAATCCATCTTGCTACTCCTGCATTTATACCCACCAATTGAACCTTCTTAACCAACCTTCCATGATGAACCTTGTCTAAGGCCTTACTAAAGTCCATATAGACAACATCCACTGCTTTACCCTCATCAATTTCCCTAGTAACCCCTTCAAAAAATTCCAGAATATTAGTCAAACATGACCTTCCAGGCACAAATCCATGTTGACTGTTCCTAATCAGACCCTGTTTATCCAGATGCTTATATATATTATCTCTAAGTATCTTTTCCATTAAATTTCCCACCACTGAAGTCAAACTAACAGGTCTATAATTGCTAGGTTTATTCTTAGAACCCTTTTTAAACAATGGAACAACATGCGCAGTACGCCAATCCTCGGGCACTATTCCTGTTTCTAATGACATTTGAAATATTTCTGTCATAGCCCCTGCTATTTCTACACTAACTTCCCTCAATGTCCTAGGGAATATCCTGTCGGGACCTGGAGACTTATCCACTTTTATATTTAAACTGTCGTTTAACATCTGCTTAAAGTCACCAGACACAGAATTGCTTAACGGAGATTGTGAAAGTGATTACACTGATGATGTTTCTATGTTAACACACCTGCTAGCCTTTTGCCCATGTTGTACTGAAGCTGCTGGTGAAGTATTCACTTTTTGAATGAAGTTTTTCAAGATAGTCCAACACTTATAAAACTGAGCGTGACAGCCCCTACAGATATGCTGTGGCAAAGTGGAATCCTGCCTCACCACAACACTAACAAGCTTCTTCCCCTCTGTTATGGATGGGAAAGGAATGGAGGGTTATGGTTTGAGCGCAGGTATATGGGACTAGGGGAGATTATGTGTTCGGCACGGACTAGAAGGGTCGAGATGGCCTGTTTCCGTGCTGTAATTGTTATATGGTTATATGTTATATGGTTATCAGAGTTCAGAACAGTCCTTCCAATTGCTAGGATTCTGCCTGATTCACCTCTACCCCATTGCAGACATTGGACTTTGTCTCTGGAACTGGTGTGCTATAATACTCAGAGCTATGTTCTGTATTCTGTATTCTGGGTCGAGGGATGAACCATGGACGTATGAACATTCAAATTGTGAGCCTTCTCGAACCGCTTCTCACATTGGTCACCAGCAAATTCAAGTTCAGCTTCTGCCTTGTGCTTGGTCATATGGTATTTCAAGGATGCTCTTTGCCTGCACTGGAAACCACAAACTTCACACTGCGAAGCTTTTGCTCCAGTATGGCACATTTGGTGAACTGACAGTTGTTTCTGCTGTTTGAAAGTCTGTCCACATTCATCACAAATATAGTTTCTTTTCACAAATTGTGTCATTCGTTCTCGCAAGTAGTCCATCAGCGTGTGAAACTAGCATTCTTTTTCCTTCTCCATCAATGCCAACTGGCTGTCTGATCCATCCCAACTCAGCTCCTCACTTTGATCCCAGCTGGGATTCACCTCAATCCAGTTCTGTAACTGAGTAGCACTCCAAAATCAAGGCTTTACAACTCCACAACCTGATTACTCTCCTTCAGTTGCTGTGTGATGGAAGCGAGATGGTCATTTTCAGGCCATTGGGGAGCATATTTCTCATCTGTTTCAGCTCGGTCTGTAGCTCCGGGATAGGCTGCCACCTTTTTCTGGTTACTTCAAGAACCTGTGGTAATGGATCCATATTGGTCAGTGTTCTAAACGTAAGGACATTTGTCAGCCTTATTCAGGACGTCTTGGTGCAGGGGTGTTTCCCCAACTCCAGCCCATCATGGGCTAACCTCAGGATAAAAAGTAGGGTCAATATCCCCTTTGTCCTTTCTTGGTTCTCCTCCATTTACAGTAGCAATGTTACAAAATTTTGAGATTTTAAAAATCAAGTCTGTAATTTATCCCATCAGATAAAGCATAAAAATAAGTTTAATTTGACACCTAATTCACTTTCATATCTCAAGTATTTAAAAAGTTATGGCCATTTTCATACTCGGAAATGAGCATCTTGTTCCCTATTGATTTTCTATGGACATAACAAAAAAGTTGTGATCGTGAACAGTCAAAAGCCCATAACTTTCTTAAAAATTAAGAGAACTGAATGACATTTTCAGTTATCATAGATTGAAGCATTCTGAAACAAATATAAAATAATCTTACTTGGATGACCTGAATTTAAAGCATATAATTAGTTAGTTACCTAATTGTAGCTAATTTCAGACTTCAATTACTAGATCTAAACATCTATCCATTTCTTAATAAATGATTAACATTTTTAAATAGCCTAAATGTCCAAATAATATTCACAAATAATTCACAATAAAACATGATTTTTAAATCTCATTTACATTAATTTATAGGCCAAATGGAAGGAATTCAGTGTTCAATTGCTGTAAATAAATGCCCATTTAAATCAGCTTTCCAGTGGGTCCCTGTGGAACGCGCTGGTTTAGAACGTTCACATTGCGGTAGATTTGTGCCCTCAAATGCCCAGAAAAATACTGCGCGATATAATGGGCCCAAAATGAGCTACTCGCAATATTAAACTTTGTATAACGGGATCTTTAGAAGCCCTTTTTAATGTAAAAATATACAGCATACCTTCAGTTGTCTGCTTTATGAGACCCTGCGGTTGCTGGCGGTCGCGGGTTTAGAGATTGATTTTTAAACTACTATAACTATTATTCAAGGCCTTTAAACCTAATAATAGCTTTTGCGACGGGGTCTTCCAGCGATTTTTCGTTAATAATTAACTAGGCTGAACATCTTCGATTTGAACAGCCTAGAGAAAATCGCGTTTTAAACCCGCCCCCTCTAAACGGCGCCAAAATCGCGCACACCCGTAGCGGCAGATTTTCAAAGACGCTTCAGGTAGGCTTTGCAACATACCTATTTACAGTCAATCGTATTCGATGTCTCCAATGGGAGTAATCTTCAATCTTCACGGCGGTTGGTATCGTAGTAGCACCTGCTACAGTCCCCTCCAACAGTCCCAATTTTGTCCGATCCCACTTCCTTATCAGTAATTGGTCTCCCAGGAGTATGGACTGTGTCTGTTTTCAACTGGCAGTGGCTTCTGCGTTTTCAACCCCTGTGAATACAAGACTGACACGGTTCTGCCTATTTGCTGTGCGTATGTAATTAATTCATTGCTGTGGGCCTGTAGGTCATAACTAACTTCCACACTCTTTGGTGTTCTATTCATTCCCTCCACTTATCCAGAATTCTACGTGTGGTGGGGGATGTGAGATCACTCTTTAACCACCTACAAGGCAGACCCTTTAAAAATAGATCATTATTAAAATAAAAACAATTTAAAAATATTCCCAATTGTTCCAATCTATCTCCCCAAATTTACAATTTCAAATTAACAGGTTTTGTTCTGAGATAAAGGCATCTGCAATCTCATCTAACACATCTACCTGGATGCCACGTGGCCATCGTGGAATTCTGGTCTCTATTTGAACTCAATTCAAAAGGTAAGAAATAGGAAGGAAACAAACTTAATGTTGAGAGAAAACAAAGAATAAACAATTATTTTTCATAGATTGCAAGCTCATTCAATGACATCCTATTTCATCTGACATGGACTATTCATCAAAAGGGGCATATATATGAATATATTAATATAGCCAGTGTATGTAGAGGGGAGCCAGTGGATTTAGTGTATCTAAACTTTCAGAAAGCCTTTGATAAGGTCCCGCACTGGAGACTGGTGACTAAAATTAGAACATTGGGGGTAGGGTGTTGACATGGATAGACAGGAAGCAAAGAGTAGGAGTGAACAGGTCCTTTTCAGAATGGCAGGCAGTGGCGAGTGGAGTGCCGCAAGGCTCGGTGTTGGGGCCGCAACTATTTATCATATATGTTAATGATTTGGAAGAGGGAATTAGGAGCAACACTAGCAAGTTTGCGGATGACACAAAGCTGGGTGGCAGTGTGAACTGTGAAGAGGATGTTAGGAGGATGTAGGGTGACCTGGACAGGTTGAGTCAGTGGGCAGGTGTGTGGCAGATGCAGTATAATATAGACAAATGTGAGGTTATCCACTTTGGTGGCAAAAACAAGGGGGCAGATTATTATCTCAATGGGGTTAGGTTAGCTAAGGGGGAGGTACAGCGAGACCTGGGCGTCCTTGTACACCGGTCACTGAAAGTTGGCGTGCAGGTAGAGCAGGCAGTGAAGAAAGCTAATGGAATGTTGGCCTTCATAACACGAGGATTTCAGTATATGAGAAGAGAGTTTCTTCTGCAGTTGTATAGGGCTCTGGTAAGATCACATCTGGAGTATTGCGTACAGTTTTGGTCTCCCAATTTGAAGAAGGACATCCTTGTGATTGAGGCAGTGCAGCGTAGGTTCACGAGATTGATCCCTGGGATGGGGGGACTGTCATATGAGGAAAGATTGAAAAGACAAGGCTTGTATTCACTGGAGTTTAGAAGGATGAGGGGTGATCTTATAGAAACATACAAAATTATAAAAGGAATGGATAAGCTGGATGCAGGAAAAATGTTCCCAATGTTGGGCGAGTCCAGAACCAGGGGTCACAGTCTTAGAATAAAGGGGAGGCCATTTAAGACTGAGGTGAGAAAAAACGTTTTAACCCAGAGAGTTGTGAATTTGTGTAATTCCCTGTGGAGGCCAGATCACCGGACTCCAGCACAGAGACCGGTCCTGTTGCTCCGAAAGGTAGGGACAAAACGAAGAGGGCAATAGTAATTGGGGACTCTATTGTTAGGGGGTCGGATAGGCGATTCTGTGGACGCAGTCGGGAGACCAGGATGGTGGTCTGCCTCCCTGGTGCCAAGGTCTCGGACGTGTCTCAACGCGTCCAAGATATCCTGAAATCAGAGGGAGAGGAGCCTGAGGTCGTGGTACATATAGGTACAAATGACATAGGTAAAAAAAGGGAAGAGGTCCTGAAGGGAGGATTTAGGGAGTTGGGAGGAGAGTTAAGGAAAAGGACCAAAAAGGTAACAATCTCAGGATTACTGCCTGTGCCACGCGAAAGTGAGAGTAGGAATGGAGCGAGGTGGAGGATAAATGCGTGGCTGAAAGGCTGGTGCAGTGGGCAGGGATTCAAGTTTCTGGATCATTGGGACTTTTTTGGGGGAAGGTGGGACCTGTACAGAAAGGATGGGCTTGAACCCGAGGGGGACCAATATCCTGGCGGGGAAATTTGCAAAGGCTACTGGGGAGACTTTAAACTAGAATGGTTGAGGCGAGGGACTCAAATAGAGAAAGCTAGTAGACAGAATGGGAGGCAGGAAGCAGAAAAGGGAAGCACTTGGACACAAGAGGAGAAAGAACAAAAAGGAAATAAACAGAGAATAAGAGGCATACTTTAATGCTAGGAGCATTGTAAGAAAGGTGGATGAGCTTAGAGCCTGGATTGACACCTGGAAGTATGATGTTGTGGCAATCAGTGAAACATGGTTGCAGGAGGGCTGTGATTGGAATATTAAATATTCCAGGATTTCGTAGCTTCAGGTGTGATAGAATTGGAGGGGCAAGAGGTGGAGGTGTTGCATTGCTAGTCAGGGAAGATATTACAGCAGTGCTTTGGCAGGATAGATTGGAGGGCTCATCTAGGGAGGCTATTTGGGTGGAACTGAGAAGTGGGAAAGGTGTAGCAACACTTATAGGGGTGTATTATAGACCGCCAAATGAGGAGCGAGAATTGGAAGAGCAAATATGTAAGGAGATAGCAGATATTAGTAGTAAGCACAAGGTAGTGATTGTGGGAGATTTCAACTTTCCACACATAGACTGGGAAACACATTCTGTAAATGGGCTGGATGGTTTGGAGTTTGAAAAATGTGTGCAGGATAGTTTTTTCAGCAATACATAGAGGTACCTACTAGAGGAGGGGAAGTGCTGGACCTCCTGTTAGGAAATGAGACGGGACAGGTCGCGGAGGTATGCGTTGGGGAGCACTTCGGGTCCAGTGATCACAATACCATTAGTTTCAATATAATTATGGAGAGGGTCAGAACTGGACCTAGGGTTGAGATTTTTGATTGGAGAAAGACTAACTTTGATGAGATGCGAAATGATTTAAAAGCAGTGAACTGGGACATTTTGTTTTATGGGAAGGATGTAGAAGAGAAATGGAGGACATTTAAAGGGGAAATTTTAAGAGTACAGAATCTTTATGTTCCTGTTCGGTTGAAAGGAAACAGTAAAAATTGGAAAGAGTCCTGGTTTTCAAGGGAAATTGGACATCTTGTTCCGAAAAAGAGGGAGATCTACAATAATTATAGGCAGCATGAAGTAAATGAGGTGCTTGAGGAGTATAAGGAATGTAAAAAGAATCTTAAGAAAGAAATTAGAAAAGCTAAAAGAAGATATGAGGTTGCTTTGGCAAGTAAGGTGAAAGTAAATCCAAAGGGTTTCTACAGCTATATTAATAGCAAAAGGATAATGAGGGATAAAATAGGTCCATTGGAGAGACAGAGTGGACAGCTATCTGCAGAGCCAAAAGAGATGGGGGAGATATTGAACAATTTATTTTCTTCGGTATTCACCAAGGAGAAGGATATTGAATTATGTGAGGTAAGGGAAACTAGTAAAGTAGCTATGGATACTATGAGTTTCAAAGTAAAAGTAGTACTGACACTTTTGAAAAATATAAAAGTGGATAAGTCTCCAGGTCCTGACAGGATATTCCCTAGGACATTGAGGGAAGTTAGTGTAGAAATAGCCGGGGCTATGACAGAAATATTTCAAATGTCATTAGAAACGGGAATAGTCCCCGAGGATTGGCGTACTGCGCATGTTGTTCCATTGTTTAAAAAGGGTTCTAAGAGTAAACCTAGCAATTATAGACCTGTTAGTTTGACTTCAGTGGTGGGCAAATTAATGGAAAAGATACTTAGAGATAATATATATAAGCATCTGGATAAACAGGGTCTGATTAGGAACAGTCAACATGGATTTGTGCCTGGAAGGTCATGTTTGACTAATCTTCTTGACTTTTTTGAAGAGGTTACTAGGGAAATTGACGAGGGTAAAGCAGTGGATGTTGTCTATATGGACTTTAGTAAGGCCTTTGACAAGGTTTCTCATGGAAGGTTGGTTAAGAAGGTTCAACTGTTGGGTATAAATGCAGGAGTAGCAAGATGGATTCAACAGTGGCTGAATGGGAGACGCCAGAGGGTAATGGTGGATGGCTGTTTGTCGGGTTGGAGGCAGGTGACTAGTGGGTTACCTCAGGGATCTGTGTTGGGTCCTTTGTTGTTTGTCATGTACATCAATGATCTGGATGAAGGTGTGGTAAATTGGATTAGTAAGTATGCAGATGATACCAAGATAATGTGGATAATGAAGAGGATTTCTAAAGTCTACAGAGTGATTTAGGCCATTTGGAAGAATGGGCTGAAAGATGGCAGATGGAGTTTAATGCTGATAAATGTGAGGTGCTACACCTTGGCAGGACAAATCAAAATAGGACGTACATGGTAAATGGTAGGGAATTGAAGAATGCAGTTGAACAGAGAGATCTGGGAATAACCGTGCATAGTTCCTTGAAGGTGGAATCTCATATAGATAGGGTGGTAAAGAAAGCTTTTGGAATGCTAGCCTTTATAAATCAGAGCATTGAGTATAGAAGCTAGGATGTAATGTTAAAATTGTGCAAGGCATTGGTGAGACCAAATCTGGAGTATGGTGTACAATTTTGGTCACCCAATTATAGGAAGGATGTCAACAAAATAGAGAGAGTACAGAGGAGATTTACTAGAATGTTGCCTGGGTTTCAACAATTAAGTTACAGAGAAAGGTTGAATAAGTTAGGTCTATATTCTCTGGAGGGCAGAAGGTTAAGGGGGGACTTGATAGAGATCTTTAAAATGATGAGAGTGATAGACAGAGTTGATGTGGACAAGCTTTTCCCTTTGAGAATAGGGAAGATTCAAACAAGAGGACATGACTTCATAATTAAGGGACAGAAGTTTAGGGTAACATGAGGGGGAACTTCTTTACTCAGAGAGTGGTAGCGGTGTGGAATGAGCTTCCAGTGGAAGTGGTGGAGGCAGGTTCGTTGGTATCATTTAAAAATAAATTGGATAGGCATATGGATGAGAAGGGAATGGAGGGTTATGGTATGAGTGCAGGCAGGTGGGACTAAGGGAAAATAATTGTTCGGCACAGACTTGTAGGGCCGTGATGGCCTGTTTCCGTGCTGTAATTGTTATATGGTTAAATGGTTATTTAAGAGACAGTTAGATAGAGCTCTAGGGGCTATTGGAATAAAGGGATATAGGGAGAAGGCAGGCACGGGTTATTGATTGGGGACAATCAGTCATGATCACAATGAATGGCGGTGCTGGCTCGAAGGGCCGAATGGCCTCCTCCTGCACCTATTTTCTATGTTTCTATGTTTAGCCTGGAGGTCAACTATCCCGATAGGCTTTGGGAGGAATGAAACTGACAGAGCAAAATCCTGAACACAGAACTGCAAGTATCTCGACAGTATAGCCTTGAAAAGAACAGTGAGCTCTCTAGTCTGATAAGGGAACTTGGACGAGTGACAACTCGAAAGAACATGAAGCTCTATCTAATGTGATAAAGGACAAAATTGGATGAGTGGCAACATCCAATAAACCCAAGCTCTCTCTTGAGTTTATTGGTTGTTGTCACTCATCCACTTTTCATTGGATGCAGTCGCTCATCCATTTCTGTCCCTTATCAGATTAGATAGATCTTCATGTTCTTTCGAGTTGGCACTTATCCTAGAACAATTTGAGAGAGCTTTGGGTTTAGTACAAATACTTCCCTTCGAACATTAAAAGAAAACTAGTACAAAAAACGGGCAACATACATCAGGTACACAAATTTATCTGAGAGGAGTTAACCAAAGTGGCGCAGCCCCCTCGTTTCCAAAAAAAAATCGCGTGGCACATTAGAGATGTCTCTCTGTATTAACTTTACATTCCCCTCCCTTGTCTGACAGAGCCGTTCTGTTTACAAAAAATCTTTGTTTCTGTTGGAACCAATGTGCAGAATTCGCAAGCTGGGGCATTCTCCTGGGAAACTTTGTGAACTGGAACTGGGAGGGCCTGCAAAAGTCGTATTCTTGTTGGAGTGAGAATTTAAAATGAACAAAGGGAGTAGTTTATTGTAATGGTGGGCGGGCTAATGTTCAAAATGGTAGTGGTCCGAGCTGTGATTGGACAATGATCCAGATTGTGATTGGCCAACCTCCCCCTTCTTCTATAGACAGAGTCACCATGCCAGACATAGGGTCTATAGAGGACTGACCGGTACCGGGTTTGTTCTTAACGACTAATTGCTGTTCTCCAAACTCTTATCAACGCTTTCTTTCTCTGCCTTAGCCCTTATCTCCTATTCTTCTGCCCACTGGCATTCCATCTGAAGTACTTTCATCTTTTAATAGTTTCGTCTTTATTCTACAATTCAATCCATCTTTTGCAGGCGTAATCCATCCAACTACTATCTCTTGTCTCCACCCACTTCTCCCCTCTCCCTCTCCCTCTCCCTCTCCCTCTCCCTCTCCCTCTCCAATAGTCTCCACATTCCATATTCCTCCTACTGGTCAAGACTCATCACTCAAAAGTTTGGTCAATTTATAATTCAATATTCTATAATCCTAGTTCTTATGTAACACATAACACATGTGTTGTACAGCCGTATTTCTGTCACTTTTATCCAAATTATTTCCATGTCTATCCAATCTCCAAATCACTACTTACTTACTACACAAATTGTAACTGAAAAATTAATTTTTTTTCAGCCTGTTATGCCCAATCCTTTACATTAGTAACAACCTTTGTAGTCTGTAATGCCCAATCCTGGCTACTCTCACTGGTAGCAAAGTCACAACAGTCTTTTAAAAACACTGTCTCTTCAAGACACATTGTCTTTCCAATACATTTCTTTTCAAGACACCTTGTCTTTCCAATACACATTAGTGACAAAAACTTTGTAGTCTGCCGTGCCCAATCCTTTACATGTGACAAAACCTTGTTAATCTGCTTGCCAAATCTTTTACTTTACCCAATTCAATACACAAGCCAACCCTTTACACAAATGGCCTTACCTTCGCTGTCTGCTTCTAAGGATCTTGTCTGGAACCAGATCAACCTTAGACTGAGAAACTTTAGTTTTTCCACGGGAGCTTCTTTGGGAGACCGGACTCAAAGGGTCCGACTAGAGCTCAGTTTTCTCTCCTTCAGATCCCTGTCAACTGCACCCTCTTACTCAGTCATCTGTTGCTGGTCTCAGCGAGATCCCTGCCGACTACAGCCAAATGTCAAAGTTTGTTTCTTTAAAAGAAGATAGAAACAAAATTATTAACGGTAAACTATGGCAATCTTTAATTGATTCGTCAGACGGGTGTGGCAAGATTTACAATAAGCACAAACGTTGCTCAGTGCTTCTCGAGCAAAGTTAGCACAATTATACATTTTGCTTATCAGTAAAACACTCCTACCAAGTCTGAATATGGCATGACTGAAAGATTCTATAGCCTTTCAGAATATAGGAAAAGCTGGGTCCAAATCAACCTCATCCAATAACAAATAATTACTTATCTCTGGAGCGTCAGCTATTTTTTTCAATCTTGGCTTCTTTATGGCCTTGAAAGAAGCACATGTTATTACGCAGTTTTCCATCTTAATGTATTTTTTTAAAAGACAACCTGTCATCCATTTGTGTTCCATATAATTTGCAAAGTCATTCAGACTTGGTACCGAGCCATTTTTTTGTTCTACTAGACCATGCTTTTGTAGAAGGACGACTCCATTTTAGATTTGACTATTAGCTTTTTCACGTGGAAGAAGGGCACACAGAGCAGACCCATTGTGATATCTTCAACGAAAGACAGTGGTTTTTAAATTCAAAGTTTTTTCAGATTTTTGAACATTTTCTGTAATAACTCGAGAAATAAAGCTGAAATTTTCAGGTAAGGTGAATTGGACTCCATGGGAAAACTCTCTACTGGAATATGAAATGTTTTTAACCATTACCACGTCGTTTTTTCATGAAGATGTGACAACACACAAACAAATAAATAAACACACACACACACATCCACATCCAAGATCAGAGTTTTATGTATAGACTAGACCAAGTGCAGACCCATTGGGTCTGCTCCCCAAACGCAGCCGTTCCCTACCCGTAGCCGCACGGGAGACGTGGTCCTCCAACACAAGCGGCTCAGGAATCAGTAGTGCGGCTGTTTTTAAATAGCCTCTTTGAGGCGAGATGCGGGCGCCAGCAGCCGTTATGGTCGCTGACCAGCAGGAGGCGACAAACTGAGTGAGTGTGGGGGGGGGGGGGGGGGGGAGAAGGATTTGATTTAAAAAGTGTACATAAACACGACGAAATTTAATGAGTAGATACTTGGAATGAAAAATGAAATCTCTACCGAAATGGAAAAAATCAGGGCGTTTGTGGGTCGGGTGTTGTCGTGGCAATGAATCAAAGGCTGGCAGCCACGTCAGGCAGAAACACACACAGTCAGCCGGCAGCCACAGTCTTTTATATTATAATAGGAGATAGATAGATAGATAGATAGATAGATAGATAGATAGATAGATAGATAGATAGATAGATAGATAGATAGATAGATAGATAGATAGATAGATAGATAGATAGATAGATAGATAGATAGATAGATAGATAGATAGATAGATAGATAGATAGATAGATAGATAGATAGATAGATAGATAGATAGATAGATAGATAGATAGATAGATATGGTATGATAGACAAATTCTCGATTAGAACAGGTGTCAAGGGTTATGGGGAGAAGGCTCCCTAATCTCATCCTTTATAATGGACATTTTAATGTTACGAACCACTGAAGTCAGACTAACCGGTCTATGGTCTGAAGAAGGGTCTCGACACGAAACATCAGCCATTCCTTCTCTCCAGAGATGCTGCCTGTCCTGCCCTGGGACTCAATCAAAATGATAGCAGGCAGCCTTGGAAGCCTTACCCCATTACTCAAACCTCACGTCAAAAACCTCGGCGTGATATTTGACTCATCACCAAAATTTGACAAACAAGTCAATGCCGTGGTAAAAGCTAGCTTCTTTCAGCTTCGGACGATAGCTAAAATAAAACAATTCCTCCACTTTGATGACCTCGAAAAGATCATCCACACATTTATCTCTTCCCGCCTAGATTACTGCAACTCTCTTTACCCTGGCATCAGCCAATCTTCCCTGTCCCGCCTGCAACTGGTCCAAAACGCCGCAGCGAGACTCCTGACGGGCACCCGAATCCTGGCCTCTCTCCACTGGCTCCCTGTGCGGTTTGTTATACATTTCAAGACCCTCCTCCATGTCTACAAAGCCCTCAATGGGCTTGCCCACACCTACATTAAAAGTCTTCTCACCCACCACCACCACGTCCAGATCCCTCAGATCGGCCGACTTGGGTTGCTGAATATCCTGCGGTCTAGGCATAAGCTCAGGAGCGACCGCGCCTTTGCAGCCCCTAGACTGTGGAAGAGCATCCCCTTTCCCATCAGAACTGCCCCCTCCATCGACTCCTTTAAGTCAAGACTAAAAACTCATCTATACTCCCAAGCCTTTCCTGACGTCCACTGAGCGAGGGCTATAGGGAGGTTTCACGGCAGTCGGGTCACGACCCATGACCCGTACTGTTGCTACGCTACTCCAAATGGATTACACGCGATGAACTGCAGGTAGGCACTTACCATTGTATCCAGCGTAGCGGGCTCGTTAAAACCCGCTGAAATTGTCAATTTTTGCGCTGTAAATAATTATGGAAATCGGGATAAGCGTGTGTGACATTTAGCATACTTCACAATTCCAAAAGTGAGGAGAAATGACGGTAGATAGAAGCGAGAGCTGAAGGGATAACAACAGCCAGAGTGCTTAGTGAACATTGGCCGTTTGCTCACTACATTTGTAAACAGTAAGGCATTATTTGTGTTTTTTCTTGATTCCTTTGGCATCTAAAAAGTTTCAGAAATGATAAATCTGGCTGTAATTTTTTTTTAAATCGCCCATGGTTCTCGTGTGTTTTTACATACAAAATGAAAACGCATCTGAAGAAAAATTTATAGCCAGATTTATCACTTCTGAGAATTTTTAGATACCAACGGAATCAAGAAAAAACACAAATAATGCCTTACTTGATGAGTCCCTTCAGTTCTCGCTTCTCTATGTCCCTTCATTTCGCTTCACGTTTGGAATTCTAAAGTTGGGTACCTGTCTCTCACACTTAACCCGACTCCCACAAGTATTTTCAGCGCAAAAATTCAACATTTTGGCGGTTTTTAACAGGTAGGAAAGTACGCGTTTCTAGCATTAATAACATATACCGGAAGTGACGGATGTCTTCCAGTTGGATTTAGCAACTCCGTGCGTCGAGCCTTATGACCCAGTTTGTTTGTTTATACTAATCTTATAACAAATGTAAAGCACTTTGGCCAACGAGTCGTTTTTTAAATGTGCTATATAAATAAATGTGACTTGACTGAGTTACTCCAGCTTTTTGTGTCTACCTTCAGTTTAAACCAGCATCTGCAGTTCCTTCCTACACTTATACCAAGCCAATTAACCTATAAACCTGTACGCCTTACAGATCTCGGAGAAAACCCACGTAAGTCACAGGGAAGATATGAAAACGCCATATAAACCAAAGATCCTATAGCAGAGCAAGATGGCTAACTCTCACGCAAACGCGTAGTACGGTCATGGGCAGATTCATGGGTGATTATAGGACCCATTTTAGCAACCACTCTCCGCCATCTTGTTCCGCTATCTTGCTCCGCCATCTTGCTTCCGGTCAAAGATCGGATCTTTGCTTCCGCCTCCGCTCCCATATCTTCGCTTTGGTCTTTGACTTGGGCGGGGAGAGGGGGTGTGCGGCCCGGGGCAGCGGGGGTCCGGGGCAGCGGGGTGAGCGGCCCGGGGAGAGGGGGGTGCGGCCCGGGGCAGCGGGGAGAGAGAGGTGCGCGGCCCGGGGCAGCGGAGTGAGGGGGGTGTGCGGCCCAGGGCAGCGGGGAGAGGGGCATAGGAGGGGGGGGGGAGACATTGTAGTGTGGGGGGAGGCGAGGGAGTGGCGGGGGGGGGGGGGGGGGGGGGGGGGGAGAGAGTTGAGGGGTGGGATTGGGCCTAGTGTGTGTGAAGTTGCGGGGAGGTTTATAATGTTTCTTATTTAATGTCCCTTGTCTAGTCTGAAATAAAGTTCATCATTGGATATAAAAATCAGAAGAAATATAATTGTGTGTGTTATATGATTATATACATTTATATCACATTCATGTATGTGTGTTTATAAACATTTTATTCTTTAACAAGAATTAACAGAATTATGAACTAACAGAATTATGAATCTAACCCTATATCACGCACAAAAACTGTTCCCCCGCAATGTTAATTACCCTGCGAGTCGGGTCGGGTAGGTTCCGGTTACTACAAAATCAACTCAAACACAGCTTGTGAACCATTTAAAAAGAAATGATTTAAAAAACATTAAAAAAAGACAATTACCAGAGTCAAATTTTATTCTTGACAAGAATTAACAGAAGTATGAACTGACAGAATTATGAATCTAACCCTATATCACACATACAAACTGTTGCCTCCCAACGTTGATTACACTGCGAGTCGGGTTGGGTAGGCTCCGGTTACTAAAATGGGCGGGGAAAAATGCCCAGGATCCCCTCCGTAGCGTACTACACGTCAACCCATTGCATTTCGCAGGAGTAAGTTATCTTGCTCCGCTATAGGATCTTTGATATAAACAGCAGCCGTGATCAAGCTGCAACCCGACCGGAGCCACGGCGCTGTGACGCAACAACTCTCCCGCTGCGCCACCGACCGCTCCCCCACATGACCTCCTGTGTCCTCCCACCGTTCCCCCACTAGACCTCCCAGCCGGGGGTGGCGCTGTCGCTGGTCCTCCCGCCGCTCCTCCACTGAAACTCCCCACCGGGGATGGCGCTGCCGCTGGTCCTCCCGCCGCTTCCCCACTGGACCTCCCAACCGGGGGTGGCGCTGTCGCTGGTCCTCCCACCGCTCCCCCACTGAACCTCCCCACCGGGGATGGCGCTGTCGCTGGTCCTCCCGCCGCTCCCCCACTGGACCTCCCCGCCGGGCGGTGGCGCTGTCGCTGGTCCTCCCAGCAGCGCCTTCTCCCTCAGAGGCGCTCCCTCACTCCCTGAGGCGCTCCCTCACTCCCTGAAGGTCCTCCGAGGCTCTCCGCCATGAACATCCTGCCCAAGAAGAGCTGGCATGTCCGCAACAAGGACAACGTGGCCCGGGTCCGGCGCGATGAGGAGGGAGCGGCCGAAGAGGCGCGGGCGGCCGAGGAGGGAGTGTCGCGGGCCTCCAGGGAGGTGAGGGGGCGTCTCGGAGGGGGAGGGGGGGGGGGCGTCTCAGGGGTGAGGGAGCGTCTCAGGGTGAGGGAGCGTCTCAGGGTGAGGGAGCGTCTCGGGGGGGGGGGGGGGGGGTGGGGTGAGGGAGTGTCTCGGTGAGGGAGCGTCTCGGGGGAGGTGATAGAAACATAGAAATTAGGTGCAGGAGTAGGCCATTCGGCCCTTCGAGCCTGCACCGCCATTCAATATGATCATGGCTGATCATCCAACTCAGTATCCCGTACCTGCCTTCTCTCCATACCCTCTGATCCCTTTAGCCACAAGGGCCACATCTAACTCCCTCTTAAATATAGCCAATGAACTGGCCTCGACTACCCTCTGTGGCAGAGAGTTCCAGAGATTCACCACTCTCTGTGTGAAAAAATTTCTTCTCATCTCGGTTTTAAAGGATTTCCCCCTTATCCTTAAGCTGTGACCCCTTGTCCTGGACTTCCCCAACATCGGGAGCAATCTTCCTGCATCTAGCCTGTCCAACCCCTTAAGAATTTTGTAAGTTTCTATAAGATCCCCTCTCAATCTCCTAAATTCTAGAGAGTATAAACCAAGTCTATCCAGTCTTTCTTCATAAGACAGTCCTGACATCTCAGGAATCAGTCTGGTGAACCTTCTCTGCACTCCCTCTATGGCAATAATGTCCTTCCTCAGATTTGGAGACTAAAACTGTACGCAATACTCCAGGTGTGGTCTCACCAAGACCCTGTACAACTGCAGTAGAACCTCGGGTTGTTCAAAAGGGAACTGCAGATGCTGGAATATCGAAGGTACACAAAATTGCTGGGGAAACTCAGCGGGTGCAGCAGCATCTATGGAGCGAAGGAAATAGGCGACGTCTGAAGAAGGGTTTCGGCCCGAAACGTCGCCTATTTCCTTCGCTCCATAGATGCTGCTGCACCCGCTGAGTTTCCCCAGCAATTTTGTGTACCTTGCAGTAGAACCTCCCTGCTCCTATACTCAAATCCTTTTGCTATGAAAGTTAACATACCATTCGCTTTCTTCACTGCCTGCTGCACCTGCATGCCTACTTTCAATGACTGGTGTACCATGACACCCAGGTCTCGCTTCATCTCCCCTTTTCCTAATCGGCCACCATTTAGATAATAATCTGCTTTCCTGTTTTTGCCACCAAAATGGATAACCTCACATTTATCCACTTTATACTGCATCAGCCAAACATTTGCCCACTCACCCAGCCTATCCAAGTCACCTTGCAGTCTCCTAGCATCCTCCTCACAGCTAACCCTGCCCCCCAGCTTAGTGTCATCCGCAAACTTGGAGATATTGCCTTCAATTCCCTCATCCAGATCATTAATATATATTGTAAATAGCTGGGATCCCAGCACTGAGCCTTGCGGTACCCCACTAGTCACTGCCTGCCATTGTGAAAAGGACCCGTTTACTCCTACTCTTTGCTTCCTGTTTGCCAGCCAGTTCTCTATCCACATCAATACTGAACCCCCAATGCCGTGTGCTTTAAGTTTGTATACTAATCTCTTATGTGGGACCTTGTCGAAAGCCTTCTGGAAGTCCAGATACACCACATCCACTGGTTCTCCCCTATCCACGCTACTAGTTACATCGTCGAAGAATTCTATAAGATTCGTCAGACATGATTTACCTTTTGTAAATCCATGCTGACTTTGTCCAATGATTTCACCACTTTCCAAATGTGCTGCTAACCCATCTTTAATAACTGACTCTAGCAGTTTCCCCACTACCGATGTTAGACTAACTGGTCTGTAATTCCCCGTTTTCTCTCTCCCTCCCTTCTTAAAAAGTGGGGTTACGTTTGCTACCCGCCAATCCTCAGGAACTACTCCAGAATCTAAAGAGTTTTGAAAGATTATTACTAATGCATCCACTATTTCTGGAGCTACTTCCTTAAGTACTCTGGGATGCAGCCTATCTGGCCCTGGGGATTTATCGGCCTTTAATCCATTCAATTTACCCAACACCACTTCCCGGCTAACCTGGATTTCACTCAATTCCTCCAACTCCTTTGACCCACGGTCCCCTGCTATTTCCGGCAGATTATTTATGTCTTCCTTAGTGAAGACGGAACCAAAGTAGTTATTCAATTGGTCCGCCATATCCTTGTTCCCCATGATCAACTCACCTGTTTCTGACTGCAAGGGACCTACATTTGTTTTAACTAATCTCTTTCTTTTCACATATCTATGATGTGTGATGGAGCGTCTCGGGGGGGGGGGGAGCGTCTCAGGGGTGAGGGAGCGTCTCGGGGGGGGGGGGGGGTGAAGGGGCGTCGCGGGGGGGGGGGGGGCGTCTCAGGGGTGAGGGAGCGTCTCGGGGTGAGGGAGCGTCTCGGGGGGGGGGAGCATCTCGGGGGGGAGCGTCTCAGGGGTGAGGGAGCGTCTCTGGAGTGAGGGAGCGTCTCGGGGGGGGGGAGCATCTCGGGGGGGGAGCGTCTCAGGGGTGAGGGAGCGTCTCAGGGTGAGGGAGCGTCTCGGGGGGGGGGGTGAGGGAGCGTCTCAGGGGTGAGGGAGCGTCTCAGGGTGAGGGAGCGTCTCGGGGGGAGGGGGTGAGGGAGCGTCTCGGGTGGGGAGCATCTCAGGGTGTGAGGGAGCGTCTCGGTGGGGGGGGCGAGGGAGCGTCTTGGGTGAGGGAGCGTCTCAGGGGGTGAGGGAGCGTCTCGGCGGGTGAGGGAGCGTCTCGGGGGGGGAGCGTCTCAGGGGGTGAGGGAGCGTCTCAGGGTTGAGGGAGCGTCTCGGGGGGGGGGTGAGGGAGCGTCTCAGGGTGAGGGAGCGTCTCGGGGGAGGTGATGGAGCGTCTCGGGGGGGGAGCGTCTCAGGGGTGAGAGAGCGTCTCAGGGTGAGGGAGTGTCTCGGGGGGGGTGAAGGAGCGTCGCGGGGGGGGGGGCGTCTCAGGGGTGAGGGAGCGTCTCGCGGTGAGGGAGCGTCTCTGGAGTGTGGGAGCGTCTCGGGGGGGGGGTGAGGGAGCGTCTCGGGGGGGGGGGGTGAGGGAGCGTCTCGGGGGGGAGCGTCTCAGGGGTGAGAGAGCGTCTCGGGGGGGGGTGAGGGAGCGTCTCAGGGTGAGGGAGCGTCTCGGGGGGGGGGGGTGAGGGAGCGTCTCGGGTGAGGGAGCGTCTCAGGGTGAGGGAGCGTCTCGTGTGATGGAGCGTCTCAGGGGGGGGTGAGGGAGCGTCTCGGGGGGGAGCATCTCAGGGTGTGAGGGAGCGTCGGGGGGGGGGCGAGGGAGCGTCTCAGGGGTGAGGGAGCGTCTGAGGGGGTGAGGGAGCGTCTCGGCGGGTGAGGGAGCGTCTCGGCGGGTGAGGGAACGTCTCTCGGGGTGGGGGAGCGTCTCGGGGTGAGGGAGCGTCTCGGGGGGGGAGCATCTCAGGGTGTGAGGGAGCGTCGGGGGGGGGGGGCGAGGGAGCGTCTCAGGGGTGAGGGAGAGTCTCAGGGGGTGAGGGAGCGTCCCGGCGGGTGAGGGAGCGTCTCGACGGGTGAGGGAGCGTATCTGGGGGTGAGGGAGGCTTCACTCTGTGTCTGACCCCCAGGAGGAGTCAAGAGTGTTTTATTGTCATATGTCCGGGATGGGACAATGACATTCTTACTTACTGCAGCACAACAGAATATGTGAATATGTAAACATAGCACATAACAGGGGAAGAGATAAAATGAAAAAGTTGAATAAATAACAAATATAGTGCAATAATAATATAGTCTTTTGCAGTTCAGAGCTCAGATCTTATTCGTTGTTGTGATTAATAGCCTTATGGCTGTAGGGAAGAAGCAGTTCCTGAAACTGGACGTTACAGTTTTCTGGCTCCTGTACCTTCTTCCTGATGGAAAATGGTGAAACAAATGCGTGGCCAGGATGGTGTGGGTCTTTGATGATGTTGGATGCCATTTTGAGGCAGTGACTATGATAGATCCCTCCGACGGTGAGGATGTCAGAGCCGGTGATGGATTGGGCAGAGGTCATAACTTTTTGTAGTCTTTTTCACTCCTGGGCGTTCAAGTTGCCGAACCAGGCCACGGTGCAACCAGTCAGAATGCTCTCTACTGTGCACCTGTAGAAGTTTAGGAGAATCCTCTTCGATATAACCATATAACAATTACAGCACGGAAACAGGCCATCTCGGCCCTACATGTCCGTGCCGAACAACTTTTTTCCCTTAGTCCCACCTGCCTGCACTCATACCATAACCCTTCATTCCCTTCTCATCCATATGCCTATCCAATTTATTTTTAAATGATACCAACGAACCTGCCGCCACCACTTCCACTGGAAGCTCATTCCACACCGCTACCACTCTCTGAGTAAAGAAGTTCCCCCTCATGTTACCCCTAAACTTCTCCCTTAATTCTGAAGTCATGTCCTCTTGTTTGAATCTTCCCTATTCTCAAAGCTTGATCACATCAACTCTGTCTATTCCTCTCATCATTTTAAAGACCTCTATCAAGTCCCCCCTTAACCTTCTGCGCTCCAGAGAATAAAGACCTAACTTATTCAACCTATCTCTGTAACTTAGTTGTTGAAACCCAGGCAACATTCTAGTAAATCTCCTCTGTACTCTCTCTATTTTGTTGACATCCTTCCTATAATTGGGCGACCAAAATTGTACACCATACTCCAGATTTGGTCTCACCAATGCCTTGTACAATTTTAACATTATATCCCAGCTTCTATACTCAATGCTCTGATTTATAAAGGCTAGCATACCAAAAGCTTTCTTTACCACCCTATCTATATGAGATTCCACCTTCAAGGAACTATGCACGGTTATTCCCAGATCCCTCTGTTCAACTGTATTCTTCAATTCCCTACCATTTATCATGTACGTCCTATTTTGATTTGTCCTGCCAAGGTGTAACACCTCACATTTATCAGCATTAAACTCCATCTGCCATCTTTCAGCCCATTTTTCCAAATGGCCTAAATCACTCTGTAGACTTTGGAAATCCTCTTCATTATCCACAACACCCCCTATCTTGGTATCATCTGCATACTTACTAATCCAATTTACCACCCCTTCATCCAGATCATTGATGTACATGACAAACAACAAACGACCCAACACCGATCCCTGAGGCACCCCACTAGTCACCTGCCTCCAACCCGACAAACAGCCATCCACCATTACCCTCTGGCTTCTCCCATTCAGCCACTGCTGAATCCATCTTGCTATTCCTGCATTTATACCCAACAGTTTAACCTTCTTAACCAGCCTTCCATGAGGAACCTTGTCAAAGGCCTTACTAAAGTCCATATAGACAACATCCACTGCTTTACCCTCGTCAATTTCCCTAGTAACCTCTTCAAAAAATTCAAGACGATTAGTCAAACATGACCTTCCAGGCACAAATCCATGTTGACTGTTCCTAATCAGACCCTGTTTATCCAGATGCTTATATATATTATCTCTAAGTATCTTTTCCATTAATTTGCCCACCACTGAAGTCAAACTAACAGGTCTATAATTGCTAGGTTTACTCTTAGAACCCTTTTTAAACAATGGAACAACATGCGCAGTACGCCAATCCTCGGGGACTATTCCCGTTTCTAATGACATTTGAAATATTTCTGTCATAGCCCCGGCTATTTCTACACAAACTTCCCTCAATGTCCTAGGGAATATCCTGTCAGGACCTGGAGACTTATCCACTTTTATATTTTTCAAAAGTGTCAGTACTTCTTTTACTTTGAAACTCATAGTATCCATAACTACTCTACTCGTTTCCCTTACCTCACATAATTCAATATCCTTCTCCTTGGTGAATACCGAAGAAAAGAAATTGTTCAATATCTCCCCCATCTCTTTTGGCTCTGCAGATAGCTGCCCACTCTGTTTCTTCAATGCACCAATTTTATCCCTCGTTATCCTTTTGCTATTAATATAGCTGTAGAAACCCTTTGGATTTACTTTCACCGTACTTGCCAAAGCAACCTCATATCTTCTTTTAGCTTTTCTAATTTCTTTCTTAAGATTCTTTTTACATTCCTTATACTCCACAAGCACCTCATTTACTTCATGCTGCCTATAATTATTGTAGATCTCCCTCTTTTTCCGAACAAGATGTCCAGATATGCTGAATCTCCGTAATCTTCTCAGGAAGTAGAGTCGCTGATATAATAATAATAATTATAATCTTTATAATTGCATCGGTGTGCTGGGTCCAGGAAAGATCTTTGGGGGGTGTAATGGGACAATGCGGAGGGAGCTTCACTCTGTGACCCCCTGGGGAGGAGTGTGAGATGGGACAGTGCGCAGGCTTCACTCTGTGCGTCTGACCCTCAGTGTGTGACGGGACAGTGTGGAGGGAACTTCACACTGCATAGGCTGGGTAGGGTAGCTCTGCCAGTAAGGAATTAAATTCGGCCCTTGGCAAGGTGAGATGTAGGATCAGGAGATGTAGAATCCTTGTGGGGAAAGCTGGAGTAACTCAGTGGGTCAGGCAGGCAGCATCTCTGGAGAGAAGGAATGGGTGATGTTACGGGTCAAGACCATTTTCTCCGAAATGTCATCCATACTTTTCCCCCAGAGCTGCTGGCGGACCCGCTGAGTTTTATGTGTTTATCTTCGGTTTAAAGCAGCATCTGCAGTTCCTCCCTACCATTTTGTAGTGGAGCCTACCAGGGAGTATTCAACCCACAGTTTGAGAGGGAGGTGAAATCGGATACGTTGGTATTACTGTTGAGCAAATGTACATGCACGCGCGAGGAGCTGGCTAAAGTTGATTGATAAAGGGACCCTGGCAGGAATGACAGTGGGACAGCAATAGGAAGAATTCCTGGGAATAATTTGTAAGACACAGGATCTTTTCATTCCAAAGTGGAAGAAATATTCTCTGGGGAGAATGAGGTGACCGTAGCTGACAGGGAAAGTCAAAGACGGTCTGGGTGCGGCCCTGTCGAGGGAAGTGCCCTGTGAGAAAAGTGCGAGTCTTTGGCTGGGAGTCTTCGGCGAGGAGGCTGAGGGAGGAAGCCACACCAAACGGTGGAGAGGGAAAGACGAATGAAGGAAATGTCAAGCAAGCTGATTCAGTGTGAAGCTTGTGGGATGTGGGAGGTCAAGGACACTGCTGGTGCCTCTTGCTGCTACAAATGTGAGAAGTGCATCCAGGTACAGCTCCTGAAGGACCGTGTTGGGGAACTGGAGAAGCAAGTGGATGACCTCAGGTTTGTCTGAGAAACTGAGTCGTTCCTCGACAAGTCCTACAGTAAGATTGTTACACCTAAGGTACTGGAAGAGGGAAGGTGGGTGACGGTGAGGGAAACATGGAATGCACAGGCCCCCGTGTGTTGTACCTCTTGAGAACAGGTTCACCCACTGATAAGTTGTCGGGACAGAAGATGTTAACACACTGAGCAGCAGGCTGGCGAAGCAAAAAGTGCTGTTGAGCCAAACCAAAGAAGCTGACGTCAGGCAATGCCGTGGTAGTTGGAGACTCCATTGTGAGAGGTACGGACAGGGGTTTCTGCGGCAACAGACGGGATTCGAGGATGGTGTGCTGCCTCCCTGGTGCCAGGATCCAGGATGTCACGGACAGAGTGCAGAAAATCCTCAAGGGCGAAGGTGATCAGCCGGAAGTGGCAGTGCGTGTCGACACAAACGATGTCGGAAAGAAGGGGATGAATATTCTGCAGCGTGACTTTAGAGAACTCGGAAAAATGTTGAAAAGCAGGACCTCCAGGGTGGTTATCTCCGGTTTGCTTCCAGTTCCTCGTGCTGGCGAGAGCAGGAACAGGGAGATACCTGAATGTGTGGCTGAGGACCTGGTGCAGGGGGCAGGGATTTGGATTCTTAGATCACTAGGATCTGTTTTGGAGTAAGGGGGAACTGTACAAAAGGGACGGATTGCACCTTATCAGGTGGGGGACCAGCATTCTGTCAGGCAGGTTTGCCACTGCTACAAGGGTGGTTTTAAACTAAATAAGGGGGGGGGGGGGGGGTGTCAAATGGGATAGTCAAGGACGGAGTTAAAGAGAAAGAGAGCAAAGGGATAGTTAGTGACCCCAGAATTAATGGGAAAGAAACCTCACCAAGGGATAGGAGAGTATGGCCAAGTGTAGTAGGGATCGATGTGAAAGGTGATATGCGTAAGGAATTAAAAGTATTGTATATGAATCCGCGAAGTATAAGAAGTAAAGTAGATGAGCTTGATGCTCAGTTAGAGGTTGGTAGATATGACATTGTGGGGATTACTGAGACGTGGCTGCAAGAGGATCGAGTCTAGAAACTTAATATTCAGGGTTATACATCCTATAGAAAGGACAGGCAGGTGGGCAGAGGAGAGGGGGTAGCTCCGCTGGTGAGGGATGGAATTCAGTCCCTTGCGAGGGAAGACATAGGGACTGATGAGGTAGAGTCACTGTGGATTGAGTTGAGGAATTGTAAAGGCAATTAGACACTAATTGGTGTTATCTACAGACCCCCAAATAGTAGCCCGGATGTAGGGTGTAAGTTGCAGCAGGAGTTAAAACTGGCATGTAACAAAGGTAATGCCACTATGGTGATTGATTTCAATATGCAGGTCGATTTTAATAATCAGTTTGGTTCAGCACCCCAAGAAAGAGAGTTTGTAGAATGCCTCCGAGATGGATTCTTACAGCAGCTTGTAATGGAGCCGACCAGAGAAAAGGCAATTCTGGATTTAGTGTTCTCCAATGAACCAGATTTGATAAGAGAACTCGAGGTAAAGGAACAGCTTGGAGGTAGTGATCATAACATGATTCGTTTTAACCTGCAATTTGAGAAGGAGAAGGTTAAATTGGAAGTGTCAGTGATGCAGTTGAACAAAGGGGACCATGAAGGCATGAGAGAGGAGCTGGCCAAGGGAGACTGGAAAGGGATCCTAGCAGGGATGATGGTGGAACAACAATGGCAGGTCACAGGGCTCGAAATTAACGGTTGCCCGGGTGACCACCCAAAGTGCCGCACAGGACAGAGAGGTCGGATATGGAATGGGAAGGGGAGTTGAAGTGCTGAGCCACCGGGAGGTCAGGTTGGTTAATGCGGACTGAGCGGAGGTGTTCGGCGAAACGATCGCCAAGCCTACGCTTGGTCTCACCGATATAGCTGACATCTAGAGCAGCGGATGCAATAGATGAGGTTGGAGGAGGTGCAGGTGAACCTCTGTCGTACCTGAACGAGTGCTTAGGTCCTTGAATGGAGTCGAGGGGGGAGGTAAAGCGACAAGTGTAGCATCTCTTGCGGTTGCAAGGGAAAGTGGTGGTGCGGGAGGGAAGGGAAGAATTGACATGGGAATTAGATAGATAGATAGATAGATAGATAGATAGATAGATAGATAGATAGCCTTTATTGTCATTCAGACCGAAGTCTGAACGAAATTTCAGCAGTCATACAATAAAAACAACAATAAACACATATTAACATCCACCACAGTGAGTCCACCCAGCATCTCCTCACTGTGATGGAGGCAAAAGTCTTAGGTCTGCAGTCTCTTCCCTCCTCTTCTCCCTCTTTACGGAGGGAGCGGTCTTTGCGGAAGGCAGACGGGGGTAGATGGGAAGATGTGGCGAGTGGTGGGGCCACGTTGGTGGTGGCGAAACTGACGGAGGACTATTTGTTGTATGTGCCGGCTAGTGGGGTGAAAGGTGAGGACCAGGGGGACTCTGCCCTTGTTGCGAGTGGGGGATGGGGAGAGAGAGCAGTGTTACGGGGTATGGAGGAGACCCTGGTGCGAGCCTCATCTAAAGTAGGAGAGGGGAACTGCGATGAGGACATTTGCGATGCTCTGGTGTGGAACACCTCATCCTGGGAGCAGATGCGGCGTAGACGGAGGAATTGGGAATAGGGGATGGAATCCTTGCAGGAAGCGGGGTGGGAGAAAGAGTAGTCAAGATAGCCGTGGGAGTCAGTTGGTTTATTGTGGATGTCGGTCAGAAATCTATCATCTGCGATGGAGATAGTGAATTCAAGGAATGGTAGGGAGGTGTCGAAAATGGTCCAGGTGTATTTGAGTGTATTTAATGGAAGTTAGTGGTGAAGCGGATGAAGTCAATCAGTTGTGTGTAGGTGCAGGAGATGGCACCAAAGCAATCGTCGATGTAGCGGAGGTAGAGGTCGGGGATGGGGCCCTGGTACTCCTCGAACAAGGATTTTTCGACGTATCGGACAAAGAGGCAGGCATAGCTGGGGCCCATGCGTGTGCCCATAGCTACGCCTTGTATTTGGAGGAAATGGGAGGAGTCAAAGGAGAAGTTATTGAGGGTAAGGACCAACTCCGCTAGGCAGAGGAGAGTATCAGTGGACGGGTATAGGTTGCTCCTCTGGTCGAGGAAGAACCGGAGGGCTTTGAGACCATCCTGGTGGGGGATGGAGGTGTAGTGATTGGGTGTCCATGGTGAAGATGAGAGGATGGGGGCCTAGAGAATGGAATGCGCGGAGAGGACAGAGAGTGTTTGAGATGTTTGGAACATAGGTAAGGAGGGATTTAACCAAGGGGGATAGAAGTGGAGGGGCAAAAGGTGGAGGTGTTGCATTGCTTGTCAGAGAAGATATTACAGCAGTGCTTTGGCAGGATAGTGCTCGATTAGGGATGCTATTTGTGTGGAACTGAGAAGTGGGAAAGGTGTAGCAACACTTATAGGGGTGTATCATAGACCGCCAAATGGGGAGCGAGAATTGGAAGAGCAAATATGTAAGGAGATAGCAGATATTAGTAGTAAGCAGTAAGTAGTAAGTAGTGATTGTGGGAGATTTCAATTTTCCACACATAGACTGGGAAACACATTCTGTAAATGGGCTGGATGGTTTGGAGTTTGTAAAATGTGTGCAGGGTAGTTTTTTGCAGCAATACATAGAGGTACCTACTAGAGAAGGGGCAGTGCTGCACCTCCTGTTGGGAAATGAGACAGGTCAGGTGGGAGAGGTATGCGTTGGGGAACAGTTCGGGTCCAGTGATCACAATACCATTAGTTTCAATATAATTATGGAGAGGGTCAGAACTGGACCTAGGGTTGAGATTTTTGATTGGAGAAAGGCTAACTTTGATGAGATGCGAAAGGATTTAAAAGGAGTGAATTGGGACATTTTGTTTTATGGGAAGGATGTAGAAGAGAAATGGAGGACATTTAAAGGTGACATTTTAAGAGTACAGAATCTTTATGTCCCTGTTCGGTTGAAAGGAAATAGTAAAAATTGGAAAGAGCCATAGTTTTCAAGGGAAATTGGACACTTGGTTCGGAAAAAAGAGCGAGATCTACAATAATTATAGGCAGCATGGAGTAAATGAGGTGCTTGAGGAGTATAACGAATGTAAAAAGACTCTTAAGAAAGAAATTAGAAAAGCTAAAAGAAGATATGAGGTTGCTTTGGCAAGTAAGGTGAAAATAAATCCAAAGGGTTTCTACAGCTATATTAATAGCAAAAATATAACAAGGGATAAAATTGATCCATTAGAGAGACAGAGTGGACAGCTATCAAAAGAGATGGGGGAGATATTGAACAATTTCTTTTCTTCGGTATTCACCAAGGAGAAGGATATTGAATTATGTGAGGTAAGGGGAACAAGTAGGGTAGCTATGGAAACTATGAGATTCAAAGAAAAAGAAGTACTGACACTTTTGAAAAATATAAAAGTGGATAAGTCTCCAGGTCCTGACAGGATATTCCCTAGGACATTGAGGGAAGTTAGTGTAGAAATAGCAGGGGCTATGACAGAAATATTTCAAATGTCATTAGAAACAGGAATAGTGCCGGTAGGTTGGCGTACTGCACATGTTGTTCCATTGTTTAAACGTAGCAATTATAGACCTGTTAGTTTGACTTCAGTGGTGGGCAAATTAATGGAAAGGATACTTAGAGATAATATATATAAGCATCTGGATAAACAGGGTCTGATTAGGAACAGTCAACACGGATTTGTGCCTGGAAGGTCATGTTTGACTAATCTTCTTGAATTTTTTGAAGAGGTTACTATGGAAATTGATGTGGGTAAAGCAGTGGATGTTGTCTTTATATACTTTAGTAAGGCCTTTGACAAGGTTCCTCATGGAAGGTTGGTTAAGAAGGTTCAATTGTTGGGTATTAATGCAGGAGTAGCAAGATGTATATAACAGTGGCTGAATGGGAGATGCCAGAGAGTAATGGTGGATGGCTGTTTGTTAGGTTGGAGGCCTGACTAGTGGGGTGCCTCAGGGGTCTGTGTTGGGTCCACTGTTGTTTGTCATGTACATCAATGATCTGGATGATGGTGTGGTAAATTGGATTAGTAAGTATGCAGATGATACTAAGATAGGTGGTGTTGTGGATAATGAAGTAGATTTCCAAAGTCTACAGAGAGATTTAGGCCATTTGGAAGAATGGGCTGAAAGATGGCAGATGGAGTTTAATGCTGATAAGTGTAAGTTGCTACATTTTGGCAGGACAAATCAAAATAGGACGTACATGGTAAATGGTAGCGAATTAAGGAATGCAGTTGAACAGAGGCCTCTAGGAATAACTGTGCATAGTTCCCTGAAGGTGGAATCTCATGTAGATAGGATGGGAAAGAAAGCTTTTGGTGTGCTAGCCTTTATAAATCAGAGCATTGTTCAGAAGTTGGGATGTAATGTTAAAATTGTACAAGGGATTGGTGAGACCAATTCTGGAGTATGGTGTACAATTTTGGTCGCCCAATTATAGGAAGGATGTCAACAAAATAGAGAGAGTACAGAGGAGATTTACTAGAATGTTGCCTGGGTTTCAGCAGCTAAATTACAAAGAAAGGTTGAATAAGTTAGGTCTTTATTCTTTGGAGCGCAGAAGGTTAAGGGGGGACTTGATAGAGGTCTTTAAAATGATGAGAGGGATAGACAGAGTTGACGTGGATAAGCTTTTCCCATTGAGAGTAGGGAAGATTCAAACAAGAGGACATGGCTTCTGAATTAAGGGACAGAAGTTTAGGGGTAACATGAGGGGGAACTTCTTTACTCAGAGAGTGGTAGCTGTGTGGAATGAGCTTCCAGTGGAAGTGGTGGAGGCAGGTTCGATTTTATCATTTAAAAATAAATTGGATAGGTATATAGATGGGAAAGGAATGGAGGGTTATGGTCTGAGTGCAGGTAGATGGCACTAGGGGAAAATAAGTGTTCGGCACGGACTTGTAGGGCCGAGATGGCCTGTTTCCGTGCTGTAATTGTTATATGGTTATATGGGATGGGATGGAGTCAAGGTATGTGGAAATTAGTTCGGTAGGGCACGAACAGGCTGAGACAATGGGTCTACCGGGACAGTCAGGTTTGTGGATTTTGGGGAGAAGGTAAAATTCGGGCCGTGCGGGGCTGGGGAACTATGAGGTTGGAGGCTCGGGGAGGCAGAGAGTCGGAGTTGATGAAGTCGGTGATGGTGCTAGAGAAAATGGCCTGGTGCTCGTCAGTGGGGTCATGGTCCAGGGGTAAGTAGGAGGAGGTGTCCGAGAGTTGGCATGTGGCCTCAGCTTTGTAGAGATCAACGCGCCAGACTACCACGGGACCTCCCTTGTCGGCGGGTTTGATAACCCAGTCTGGGTTGTTGCGGAGGGAGTCGATGGCAGTACGTTCAGGGGGGGAGAGATTGGAGTGAGACGGGAGTGGCGAAGTTGAGGCGGTTAATGTCGCGACGACAGTTTTGAATAAAAGTTCTAAGGCCGGAGGGCCACGAGGGGAGTCCACGAGGAGGGGGTTCGTTGGAGACGGGAAAAGGGATCATCAATGGGGGGCGAGGACTCGTTCCCATGGAAGAACGCTGTTAGGCGGAGGCGACGGTAGAAGAGCTCCAAGTCGTGGTGTGCGTGGAACTCATTGAGGTGGGGACGGAGGGGGACAAAGGTAAGACCTCTGCCGAGGACCGACCGTTCGGTGTCAGAGAGGGGGAGGTCGGGGGGGATGGTGAACACACTGGCAGGGATGGGGGTTGGGGCCGGAGGAAGGTAGGTGGGTGGACTGAGGACGAGGCGATGTGTGGTGGGGGGGTAGGGGGTGGCCAGGGGCTGGGGGGGTATGAGGACTGTAGTATGGGTGGGGAAGAGCAGCGGTCAAATAGTTTGAGGGGGATGGGGAAGACCCAGTGGAACAGCCACTGAGGTTACCAGGGTTGGGGGGTACTAGACTAGGACCCAGTGCAGTCAAACCCAGAGGAGTGGGAGTTAGCAGCGTGGAGGCTTCAGGCCCGTTGTTGAGTCCAGTTTGCAGGTAAGGCCACGGCTGCGGGCTGCTGGAGGGCAGTGGAGTGGCGAGGGTCGGCGGACCCGATGGTAGGAGGGAGGGCAGTGGAGTCCGGGTCGGCGGGCGATGCGTGGGAGGTTCCGGTGGTCGGTGGGCGGGTGCGGTTCAGCCCACCCAGGTGAGGCGACGAGGTGAGTAAGGTACGGTACGGCAGCGATATTCGGCGGGGCCCAGTGCGACGGCGATGTAGATGGCCGGGTGCGACGGCGATGTTAGGTGGGCCGGGTGCGGCTGTGATATTCGGCGGGCCGGTTTATTCCTTTGGCCATCTCTTGTCAGGTAGTGTAATGTTTAACCTGTCAGATGGGTATAGTGGGTTTTAACAGCTATTATCATAAATCCCTTTAAAAATGTCCTTGCAATCTATATACACAGCAAAGAGCAGCCGGAAGCCAGAGGATTGGAAAACTTTTCATATGATTTGAACAGGTACTTTGGATCTGTCTTCACTAAGGAAGACACAAACAATCTCCCAGATGTAATGGAGGACAGAGGATCTAAGTGGGTAGAGGAACTGAAATTGTTTTCATTAGGCGAGAAATAGTATTGGGTAGGCTAATGGGACTGAAGGATGATAAATCCCCTGGGCCTGATGGTCTGCATCCCAGGGTCCTCAGGGAGGTGACTAGAAATAGGGGACATATTGGTGATCATTTTCCAATGTTCAATAGATTCAGGATCAGTTCTTGTGGATTGGAGGATAGCTATTGTCATCCCACTTTTTAAGAAAGGAGTGAGAGAGAAAACAGCGAATTTCAGACCAGTTAGCCTGACTTTGTGGTGGAAAGGATGCTGGAGTCAATATTAAAGAGGTAATAATGGGGCATTTGGATAATTAGGTACAGTAGGAAGCCATTCGGCCCTTCGAGCCAGCACTTCCATTCATTGTGATCATGGCTGATCGTCCCCAATCAATAACCCGTGCCTGCCTTCTCCCCATATCTCTTGATTCCACTAGCCCCTGGAGCTCTATGGGGGCAACTCTCTCTTAAATCCTTCCAGTGATTTGACCTCCACTGCCCTCTGTGGCAGGGAATTCCACAAATGCACAACTTGAGAAACATGAGAAAAAGTTTTTTTCTCACTCAGTCTTAAATGGCCCCCCCCATTATTCTAAGACTGTGGCCCCCTGGTTCTGGACTCGCCCAACATTGGAAACATTTTTCCTGCATCTAGCTTGTCCAGTTCTTTTTATAATTTTTTGTTTCTATAAGATGCCCCCTCATCCTTCTAAACTCCAGTGAATACAAGCCGAGTCTTTTCAATCTTTCCCCATATGACAGTCCCGCCATCCCAGGGATCAATCTCGTGAACCTACGCTGCACTGCCTCAATCACAAGGGTGTCCTTCCTGAAATTAGGAGACCAAAACTGTATACAATACTTCAGATGTGGTCTTACCAGAACCCTATACAACTGCAGAAGAACCTCTTTACTCCTATACTGAAATCCTCTTGTTATGAAGGCCAACATTCAATTAGCTTTCTTCATTGCACTGCCTCTATACCTGCACGCCAACTTTCAGTGACTGGTGTACAAGGACACCCAGGTCTCGCTGCACCTTCCCCTTACCCTAACACCATTGAGATAATAATCTGCCCCCTTGTTTTTGCCGCCAAAGTGTATAACCTCACATTTATCTATGTTATACTGCATCTGCCACGCATCTGCCTACACACTCAACCTGTCCAAGTCACCATGCAACCTCCTAACATCGTCTTTCACAGTTCACACTGCCACCCAGCTTTGTGTCATCCGCAAACTTGCTAGTGTTGCTCCTAATTCCCTCTTCCAAATCATTAATATATATGGTAAACAGTTGCGGCCCCAACACCGAGCCCTGCGGCACTCCACTCGCCACTGCCTGCCATTCTGAAAAGGACCCGTTCACCCCTACTCTTTGCTTCCTGTCTGCCAACCAATTTTCTAACCATGTTAACACCCTACCCCCAATACCACGTGCTCTAATTTTAGTCACCAACTCCCGTGCGGGACCTTATCAAAGGCTTTCTGAAAGTCTAGATACACTACATCCACTGGAACTCCGTCATCCATTTTACTGTCACATCCTCAAAAAATTCCAGAAGATTATTTCAAGCATGATTTCCCTTTAAGATGTTTGTGGATTCCCTGCCACAGAGGGCAGTGGAGGCCAAATCACGGATGGAGTTAAGAGAGAGTTAGATAGAGCTATAGGGGCTGGTGGAATCAAGGGCTATGGGGAGGAGGCAGGCAACGGATTATTGGATTGGGGACGATCAGACCATGAAGGGCTCGAAGTGGCGAATGGCCTTCTCTCCTGCACCTCTTTTCTATGTCTACTGTCTATAAATCCATGTTGACTTGGACTAATCCTTTTATGATCCCCAAAGGCCCCATTATACCTCTTTAATAATTGACTCCAGCATCTTTCCCACCACCAAAGTCAGGCTATCTGGTCTGTAATTCCCCTTTGGGTATGGGGAATGATAATGGGGAATAAAAAATCACAGAGGCATTGAATAATGTTTTGAATAACGTGCTCAGTAGAAGGCACCAGCAACATGCCTGAAATTCAAGAGAGTCAGGGGGTGGAAGTAGTGGAGTGGCTATTACTAAGGAGAAGGTGCTTGGGAAACTGAAAGGTCTGAAGGTGAATAAGTCACCTATGAACCTCGGGTTCTGAAGAGGTGGCTTTAGAGATTGTGGAGGCATGAGTGGTGATCTTTCAACAATCACGAGTGTGTTTCCAGATGATCGGAAAATTGTAAATATGACTCTGCTGTTCAAAGAGGGTCAGTGGCACAACGGTAGAGTGCTGCTGTACAGCCTGAGACCCAGGTTTGATCCTGACCACGGGTGCTGTCTGTAGGCAGTTTGTAAATTCTCCCCGTAACTTACTTGGGTTTGTCCGGGTGCTCCAGTTTCCTCCCACACTCCAAACACGTAGATTAATTGGCTTGGTATAAATTGTCCCGAATGTGTGGGGGATAGTGTTAATGTGCGGGCATTGCTGGTCCGCACAAACTCGGGGGGCGGAAGGGCCTGTTTCCATCCTATATCCGTAAAGTAAACTAAATTAAACTAAGGGAGTGGGGAATAAGAGGGAAATTATAGCCGGGCAGCCTGACCAGTGGTTGGTAAGATTTTGGAGTACTTAGAATCATGTGATAAAAGAGGCCAAAGTCAGCATGGTTTTGTGAAAGGAGATCTTGCCTGACAAACCTGTTGGAATTCTTTGAGGGAGTAAATTACAGGACAGACAAAGGAGAATCAGTAGATGTGTGCACCTAGATTTTCAGAAAGCCTTTGATTAGGTGCCGCATGTGAGGCTGCTAAGGAAGATGAGAGCCGTGGTATTGAAGGGCAGATATTAGCCTGGATAGCAGGTTGCTGGAGTGGCAAAGAGTGGCAATAAAGGGAGCTTTTTATGGTTGGCTGCCAGTGGCTAGCGGAGTTCTGCAGGAGTTGGTGCTGGGGTCGCTACTCTTCACGACTGATGATATGGATGAGGTGATTGAGGCTTTGTGGCCAAGTTTTGCAGATGGTACGAAGATAGGTAGAGGGGCAGGTAGTGTAGAGAAAGCAGGGATTCTGCAAAAGGACTTGGACCGGTTGGGAGAGTGGCTGTTGGAATATAGTGTAGCAAAATGTGGAGTCATGCATTTTGGCAGCGCGAATAAAGGCGTAGACTATTTTATAAATGGGGAGAGAATTCAGAAATCGCGGGTGCAAACGGACTTGGGAATGCTGGTGCAGGATTCCCAAAAAGCTAATTTGCACGTAGAATCAGTTTGGCAAATGCAATGCATTTATTTTTTAGATGACTAGAGTATAAAAAAAGGAACGTATGTCTGAGGCTTTTTAAGTCACCCAGGAAGATTGGGTTAACATAAGATGAGCGTTTGACAGCACTGACCTGTACTCGCTGGAGATTTAGAAGGGTGAGGGGGGACCTCATGGAAACTTACCAAATGGTGAAAGGCCTGGCTAGAGTAGATGTGGAGAGGATGTTCCCACGAGTGGGAAGATTCTGGACCAGTGATCATAACCTCAGAATGAACGGACATACCTTTGGAAGGAGATGAGGAGGAATTTCTTTAGTCAGAGGGTGGTGAATCTGTGCAGTTCATTGCCACAGATGGCTGTGGACACAACTCATTGGGTTTTTAAGGCAGAGATTGATAGATTTTTGATTAGTACAGTTGTCGGGTATGGAGAGAAGGCAGGAGATGGATTGAGAGGAAAGGATAGATCAGCCATGATTGAACGGTGGACTGATGGGCTGATTGGCTAATTGTGCTCTATCTTATGAACATGAACTCTATGTGTCTGACCCGGGAGGGGTGTGTGGGGTGTGTGACGGGACGTTGCGATGGAGGGAGCTTCACTGTGTCTGTGTGTGTGTGTGCATGGCGTGCGCGTGTGTGAGGACGCATCTTTACTCTGTGTTTTCCTCTCTTTGTTCACCAGGCAAGGACAGAATCCTCCGTAAACGTGCGCGCCTCTCGCTCCCCGTCCCCGATGCCCCTGCAGCCGAGGTGTCCACTCGGAGTCTTAACTTGTTCAGCGACGGGGGGGGGGACGAGGGGCGGATGGGTGGGAGCAAGGAGTATGAGGAGAGAAACGGCAGGAGAAGGTGAGTGGCTTCGGGGGGGGGGGAAGGCGGAGCTCTGCCCTGGGGCAGTCTAGAGTTCTGCACCAGGGCCCTTCGCGCAAGCTCCCCGTCGGGGCCCTCTTCTCAGCTCTGCGCCGGGGCCCTGCTCGCAGCTCTTGGCTGGGTCCCTGCTCGCAGCTCTGTGCTGGACCCCTCCTCGCAGCTCCACGCTGGCCCCCCCCTCGCAGCTCCGCGCTGGGCCCTCCTAGTTAGGGCCCTCCTCACAGCTCCACGCCGGGGCCCTCCTCACGATGGGACCCACATACAATGTGCTGGGGACAACAGACAGTTCCATGATGGGGACAGTCCAGATCGTGCAGGGACCTGCCTTAGAGCAGTGCACAGAGCACAGTCGGTTGCTCTGTGCTGGAGACTATAGACAGACCTACACTAAGACTTTCTAGCTCTGTGCTGGGGTCCTCCTTACAGCTCTGTGCCAGGGCCCTTCATGCAGCTCCACATTGGGGAGAGAGGAATCTCGGCACGCTCAATTCCAGTGGCTCAGAGTGACAGAGGGA